>NC_069503.1:393744047-394024047 GCF_027579735.1 Bombina bombina
GATAATTTATTTTCTTTAACTACAGTCACCACGGTACCATATGGTTTCTCCTATGCTATTATTCCTCCTTAACGTCGGTCGAATGACTGGGGTAGGCGGAGCCTAGGAGGGATCATGTGACCAGCTTTGCTGGGCTCTTTGCCATTTCCTGTTGGGGAAGAGAATATCCCACAAGTAAGGATGACGCCGTGGACCGGACACACCGTTGGAGAAAGAAATTTATCAGGTAAACATAAATTCTGTTTTTAAGAAAGTTTTAAATTCACTTCTATTTTCAAATGTGCTTTGTTTTTTTGGTATCCCTTGTTGAAAAAGAATACGCACATATCCTACACTAGTGGGAGCTAGCTTCTGATTGGTGTCTGCACACATTTGTTTCTTGTGATTGGATAACTAGGTTTGTTCAGCTGGCTGCCAGTAGTGCAATGATGTTCATTGAGCAATTGATAACAAGAGAATGAAGCAAATTTGATAATAGAAGTAAATTGGAAAGTTGAAATTGTATGTTCTATCCAAATCATGAAAAAAAATTTGGGGTTTCCTGTTCCTTAAAAAAAATATATTTTAAAATGAGTTTTCTGATCCAGGTAACATTTACATGAATAATTTATATAGGCTCTTTTAATATTGCGCTCTCCTACATTACACTACTTCAGTTTAATACTACTGAGTAAAATCAATTGAACTTTCATTTCCTCCTAGCTTGGTTGTATGATAATGGGTCATTATATTTGTCTTTGGCAGCAAATGAAAATATCTCTATGTATACTTTGCTCATTTGAGTTTCTCACTGGGTGTCTATAATACATTGTATTCAGTTGCTGTGGATAATTGTTACATATATTACAGCTTCAGACTTCTGAGGCATGAGCTGCAGTTAGGCAGAAAACTGGTGCTAAACAGCCGTGGTGAGAATACTAAAATGTGGTTCTCCTGGTAAATATGAAAGCATTAAGATCTAGATTTTATGGCTTCCAAAATGGATTCCTATGTTTTTCCTATCAGGAGATGGTATTGCAATAAGCCAAGATAAAATTTTGCCTGGCTTTCCTGTAACGTGACAACCAAGTTTAAATCTGTTCTTCTCTTCACTGCTTTTTTTTTTTTTATTATTCTACTACTACAATGTAATAATAATAATACAATAATAATAATAAACTATAGATGATTAATTATCATTTTAAAGCCTAATTTAAAAAAAAAAATAGTCTGGCATGCCGGTCATTTTATAGTATTACTTTAGCACAGTACTCATGAAAGGTAGCCAGCCCCTGCTCTACAGAGTCTAGATCATATCATATAGTCTAGTTGTATTACCCTTAGAGAGAAAATGCACAGTAGTTAATTGCAAAATTATAGTTAAATATAATATGATTTTGATAGAGCATGAGACTTCCGATTTACTTCATTATCAAATTGTGCACAATCTTTTTATATGACCACTTTCTGAGGCACCAGCTACTACTGAGCATGTATAAGAGTTCATAGTCTGTGATTGGCTGAGCACTGTCACATGATACAGGGGGCCTGCAGATATAATACATTTTGAAATTCGTAAAAAAAAAAATCTGCTGTTCATTTCAAATTCAGAGTAAGTGTATTTTCTTTTTATTACTTGTTGATTATGCAAATCTACTGTAGAAACAAGGCTAAGAAAACATGATACCCATTTATCTCTCATCTGCAAAAATATAATCATAAACTGGTGGCATGATAGACAGCCTGGCATTCTGTGTACAAAGCATCTCGGTCTCTGGAAATTCCACTTTTATACTTTTGTGTCTTTAGAGACGGTTATGTATCTTTTTATTGTGTGCATTTCCTGTGATGCTACATAATCTATAAGCAGTAAAAGGATATCACGTGATTAAATTAAACTTTATCCTGCTTATGTTTTCACAACAGATCTATGTTTATCAATGAACAGAGATAATGCTATATTTATACTAGTGCATTGTAGAAAGAAATTGTACACATATATATTACTGTACTCAAAATCTGAGAGATCTTTATTCAAAGGAATCTAAGATGGTATTTTGGGAAAAATGAACACGAAAAGGTTTATATTTTAATTATGTCATTATAATGAGAGTTTTTAACTTTATAAAATACACTTTATGTAAAACAGGTAATCTCTGGTGTACTGTGCACTGGTGTAACAATGGGGATCTCAGGGGGCGCAGTGGTGACCTGGCCCAGCTACGTTCCTACCTCCTGCATTATTTAATGACCTATATTGTGGTGCAACTGCTGGGAGGAACAAAGGTCCCACAGACCAGGAGCCAGTGCAGTCCCTGGTAGTTAGCTGCAGGCTTTACCCATGTCTGTGTGAGTACTGGTGATCCCCAGGAGACTGACCATGCTTGCAGATATGAGCAACAATTGCCCACGTGTTGAGGGAGTGCATGGGCATTCAAGCAGAGTTTGGTGGGAGACTGGCATTTGCAGGCACTGGTCTCAAATCAGGAACACAGATGTGTGCACACCATAGAGTTTGAAGAAGTTGGGGCACTTTCTTACACTTAGCCTGTGGCCCAGTGATTTCTACTTACACCCATCGTACGTTAGTTATCGATTTGTTGCTTCCTTATACAATGTATATATATTGTTTCATTACAAGCATGTTTAACTCTTGTCATAGTGTAACTACTAGATGAGAGGGGAACTTATTCACCAAACAGCTAGGCTTTATAGAGCCCCAAATGGTGCACCAACATTCTGCTGTCACTCAGGTGTTCAAAGAATTAATTGTATCACTGAGTGCAGTCAGTGTAACCTTTAAAAGATCCCAGTGGTGGATAAAACATTGCTTTTGTGTTCTTAGTGTTTTAAATATACTTTATATACAAAATCCACAATTGATTGTTTTGTAGTTCAATTATTGGAAGATTTATCAAGCTGCATTTGCAGGTTTTTAGGTGTTGCCGTACAGGCTCACATAAGCAAGTCTGCTACCACAAATCTGTCAAGCAGAAACGCCTTCTTTAACATTGCTTACTCGTTCAAGGTGATTTATTACCCCAGGGCCCAATGGTTTCTAGTAATACTCTGCCCTTGTTTTTTATTGTATGTGTGTGTGTGTGTGTGCACTTTTATATTATATATAACTTGTGTGCACACTGAATTATACTGCTGACTGATAAATGTTGTATGTATTGTATGTTTAGTATGTTGACTGAGGTACAATATTCTTTACTATCATACAAAGAGAAAAGAAGTGAAGCACCTTTGAAACTAGATCACAATCAATTTCTGACCCATGTTAGAGCCAGTAATATAGCAAATATTCTATATACAAATTTTGGTTTCTAGAAAATTTAAAGTGTTGATTGATGCTATATAAAGCATATTTGGAGGTGACACTTTTCCCACATATTTGCCAGCGTTCTCTAAAATGCACATTTATTGTTTTCTGCTAATGCTGCACAGTGTTTAGAACAATCAGAAGCATCCTGTCCCCTTGGGGTGAGGACAGATGGAGCGTATCACTTTTTATGTGAGGCACTCATAAAAACAGAGTTATTCCAATAGACTAGTTTTGCATAATAAAAACCTGGGAGTTAGGAGTTCTACCGTGTATAAGTGATTTCATTGCACTGTCAGAATTTAAAGGCATGAAATGGAATTATAATAAAAATCATTCTTTGTCCAATTAAAATTATTTTTGTGCTTCCTCAATGAGAGAAACCGAATAACACAAAAATATGGTTTAGTGTAATGAGTAGAAACTGAATAGAATAGTTATTATGGCATTTATTTTAACATTAGTGTGTTTGCTGATTTTACTGATTGTCTGTGTATTCTCTCTCTTATTCTCAACAATATAAAGGTGACTTTTTTCACAGATATCCACATCAAACATCATGTCCACTGGTGCAAATGATTTTGTGTATTGATATGCAAATTGGATTAATAATTCCTCATCTCATTGCTTCTAAAATCTGAAGAATCCTTACACCAATGGAAACACTGACTGCTAAGCATTTCTGTGAGAAAAGTCCTCTATTATGTTTGAGGGAACATAAGTTTATTTTTCTTTATAACTTAACATATGGTGGAAGGGATTTTACATTGTCTATTTTTTACTCACTTTAACATACTTATTTTGTCAGTAACAGTTGTCCTGTCATTTTTAGTATGCATTGATTTTGCTCTTTTTATGCATGCACCCATTTTACTGGCCTGACAAGATTGTCCACATGGAGAGGTTGACTGGGCAAATGTGACGACAGCTCTGTAATACAAAAATGACTGATAGTGGCTGAACATTTACTTCATTTATTCATTGTTCACAATAAGGACATTAAGGTGCAAACAAGGAAGATATTCTAATGTGTTCGAGCATGTTATTGTACCATTGCTTGTATGTGACTATGGGCCCGATAACATAAAAACTATTATACACTACTGGGAGCTAACTGAACACAACTGGTGAGCCAATGACAAGCGGCATATGTGCATAGCCACCAATCACCTGCTAGCTACCTGCCTAAGTATTTTTTTTAGCTAAGGATACCAAAGTGAATTTGATAATAGAAGTAGAATAAAAAATCTCTGAAAACTGCATGATCTTTTTGAACCATTAAAGAGACATGAAACCCAATTTTTTTTTTCTTTCGTGATTTAGAAAGAGCATGTCATTTTAAACAACTTTCTAATTTACTTCTATTATCTAATTTATTTCATTCTCTTGATATCACTTGCTGAAAAGCATATCTAGATATGCTCAGTAGCTGCTGATTGGTTGCTGCACATAGAGGCCTTGTGTGATTGGCTCACACATGTGCATTGCTATTTATTCAACAAAGAATATCTAAAGAATTGAGCAAATTAGATAATAGAAGTAAATTGGAAAGTTGTTTAAAATTGCATGCCCTATCTGAATCATGAAAGTTTAATTTTGACTAGACTGTCCCTTTAATGAACACAAAAATGAACAAGCAAAAAGCCCTGGAACATTTTCAGAGCAGAAATTAAAAGATAATAAAACAAGGATTTGACCGTTGAGCATTGTTAGGCAATAAATGTTTGTGTTAATTCATTATATAGTTAATTACATTTTTTCTCTTTTTTAAAGCTGATCCTCTGGTCGGAAGCATCGCCACTCAGTACATGACCAACAGAGCGGAGCATGACAGAATGGCCAGGCAGTGGACCAAGAGATACGCTACATAAGAACTGAACACACTGAGCCTGTGCAAGCACATTCACTAAGTGCATCAATAGCCCTTTTCCTTGACTTTTTTTTATTTTAAAAAAAACATTTTGTGAAAAAAAATACTGTATGTTCTTTTTGTTTTTATTAAGACTTTAACTTGAATTTCCCCAAGGAATACCTGGGAATTTTAGTTTGTGTGAATATGTGATAGTCTAGAGCTTTGTTTGAAAGCCTTGTAACAATGTTTTGGTTTTTTTTTGTTTATTTTCTTTTGGAAGGAGAGTATAATTTAATTTTGGTTGTCTCCTTTCTATATATTTAGATTTTTTTTTTTGTTAAGAATTGATTTTTTTTTGTACTTTAAGTCTTTCATGGTGGGTGCATGCTCCAGGGAACAAACTTTTATATAACATTTGAAATCAAGAATCACTGTGCATAACTAGGCTGTGTTTCTCCCCTTTCCCCGCCCCGAGGACTTCCTGAATGAACAAAAAAAGAAGTGTGTATTTTGATCTATTTAAAATTGCTTGTAAATTACTTTAGCGGGATATGGAGCAGTTGGTGTACACTTGTGTTATTAAGCACTCAATAAAAACACTGCTGATATATATTTTATGCGGAGTTCCATCTTACATTTGATTTTCCAACATCTTTCTCTCCAGTGACATTTTATCTGATTCCCCAAAATGATTTTCTCCAACATAGGTGTGTCCGGTCCACGGCGTCATCCTTACTTGTGGGATATTCTCTTCCCCAACAGGAAATGGCAAAGAGCCCAGCAAAGCTGGTCACATGATCCCTCCTAGGCTCCGCCTACCCCAGTCATTCTCTTTGCCGTTGTACAGGCAACATCTCCACGGAGATGGCTTAGAGTTTTTTAGTGTTTTAACTGTAGTTTTTCATTATTCAATCAAGAGTTTGTTATTTTCAAATAGTGCTGGTACGTACTATTTACTCAGAAACAGAAAAGAGATGAAGAATTCTGTTTGTATGAGGAAAATGATTTTAGCAAACCGTAACTAAAATCCATGGCTGTTCCACACAGGACTGTTGAGAGCAATTAACTTCAGTTGGGGGAACAGTTTGCAGTCCTTTGCTGCTTGAGGTATGACACATTCTAACAAGACGATGTAATGCTGGAAGCTGTCATTTTCCCTATGGGATCCGGTAAGCCATGTTTATTACGATTGTAAATAAGGCTTCACAAGGGCTTATTTAGACTGTAGACTTTTTTTGGGCTAAATCGATTGATATTAACACTTATTTAGCCTTGAGGAATCATTTATTCTGGGTATTTTGATATAATAATATCGGCAGGCACTGTTTTAGACACCTTATTCTTTAGGGGCTTTCCCAAAGCATAGGCAGAGTCTCATTTTCGCGCCGGTGTTGCGCACTTGTTTTTGAGAGGCATGGCATGCAGTCGCATGTGAGAGGAGCTCTGATACTTATAAAAGACTTCTGAAGGCGTCATTTGGTATCGTATTCCCCTTTGGGTTTGGTTGGGTCTCAGCAAAGCAGATACCAGGGACTGTAAAGGGGTTAAAGCTTAAAACGGCTCCGGTTCCGTTATTTTAAGGGTTAAAGCTTCCAAAATTGGTGTGCAATATTTTCAAGGCTTTAAGACACTGTGGTGAAAGTTTGGTGAATTTTGAACAATTCCTTCATGTTTTTTCGCAATTGCAGTAATAAAGTGTGTTCAGTTTAAAATTTAAAGTGACAGTAACGGTTTTATTTTAAAACGTTTTTTGTACTTTCTTATCTGTTGGTGTGAATCTAAAGGATTCCCTTGGGACAAGGTTAAGATTCCTAGGATTCTATCCTTCCTTCAAGAAGGATTGGAAAAAGGATTATCGGCAAGTTCCCTGAAGGGACAGATTTCTGCCTTGTCGGTGTTACTTCACAAAAAGCTGGCAGCTGTGCCAGATGTTCAAGCCTTTGTTCAGGCTTTGGTTAGAATTAAGCCTGTTTACAAACCTTTGACTCCTCCTTGGAGTCTCAATTTAGTTCTTTCAGTTCTTCAGGGGGTTCCGTTTGAACCCTTACATTCCGTTGATATTAAGTTATTATCTTGGAAAGTTTTGTTTTTAGTTGCAATTTCTTCTGCTAGAAGAGTTTCAGAATTATCTGCTCTGCAGTGTTCCCCTCCTTATCTGGTGTTCCATGCAGATAAGGTGGTTTTACGTACTAAACCTGGTTTTCTTCCGAAAGTTGTTTCTAACAAAAACATTAACCAGGAGATTATCGTGCCTTCTCTGTGTCCGAAACCAGTTTCAAAGAAGGAACGTTTGTTGCACAATTTGGATGTTGTTCGCGCTCTAAAATTCTATTTAGATGCTACAAAGGATTTTAGACAAACATCTTCCTTGTTTGTTGTTTATTCAGGTAAAAGGAGAGGTCAAAAAGCAACTTCTACCTCTCTCTCTTTTTGGATTAAAAGCATCATCAGATTGGCTTACGAGACTGCCGGACGGCAGCCTCCCGAAAGAATCACAGCTCATTCCACTAGGGCTGTGGCTTCCACATGGGCCTTCAAGAACGAGGCTTCTGTTGATCAGATATGTAGGGCAGCGACTTGGTCTTCACTGCACACTTTTACCAAATTTTACAAGTTTGATACTTTTGCTTCTTCTGAGGCTATTTTTGGGAGAAAGGTTTTGCAAGCCGTGGTGCCTTCCATTTAGGTGACCTGATTTGCTCCCTCCCTTCATCCGTGTCCTAAAGCTTTGGTATTGGTTCCCACAAGTAAGGATGACGCCGTGGACCGGACACACCTATGTTGGAGAAAACAGAATTTATGTTTACCTGATAAATTTCTTTCTCCAACGGTGTGTCCGGTCCACGGCCCGCCCTGGTTTTTTTAATCAGGTCTGATAATTTATTTTCTTTAACTACAGTCACCACGGTACCATATGGTTTCTCCTATGCTAATATTCCTCCTTAACGTCGGTCGAATGACTGGGGTAGGCGGAGCCTAGGAGGGATCATGTGACCAGCTTTGCTGGGCTCTTTGCCATTTCCTGTTGGGGAAGAGAATATCCCACAAGTAAGGATGACGCCGTGGACCGGACACACCGTTGGAGAAAGAAATTTATCAGGTAAACATAAATTCTGTTTTTGTATGTGTTAGGAACAAGAAGATATGTTGTGGAAGTTTTTGAATGAATGGAAAACTACTTATGGCAACACAAGGATGCTATTGCATTACCGCAAGTTATTGGCCAGGAGTCCACAATTAGCTACCTTGTTCATGTTTTAAAGGGACATAAAAGTCTAAATTAATCTTTCATGATTCAGATAGAGCATGCAATAAAAAAAATTCCTGTTTACAGCTATAATAAAATGTACTATGCTCTCTCAGTATGCTTTGTTAAAACCTTGCTGTTTTCCATAGGAGTGTACCTAGGCAGGCTCATGATTGTTCATGTGTCATAAAGGATCAATAAATACAGTACATTTGAAAAACTGACAAATACACAATAAAAAGCACTTTGAATTTGAAACGAGCACAAGAATATTTTCTGGCAAATTGCAAAATGAATCCAATTTTTCCTAACCCGTGTCATTCGACAGCCATCAGCCAATCACAAAATGTATACAGTATATGAACTGTATATACTGTGCACTTATGCGCATGCTCAATAGGAGCTGGAGCCTGATAATGTGTGCATATAAACATAATGTGCATGTTTTGATAATGGAAGTATATTGGAAATGCTCTATCTGAATCATGAAACTTTATTTTTACTTTAGTGTCCCTTTAAACGCTAAATGTATCATGTTGTTACAAACTTATTGCAAATACAGCTGTCATGTGTAAAAGTGCAGAAGAACTGAGTGCACATCTGGCAGCTTCGCTTCACTACATCAGACAGCTCCAGTGAACATGATCTTTCCATTCTCATTGCTCATACTTCCTACTGGTGTTCATTGGGTAATAAGTAAAATGCTCATTATTCTAATTAGATAATGAACATAAGTAATAAGTACCTTTTTTTTAGCCAATGGGTGTTAGCTGCAAGTACATATCTAATATTATTCTATAAGTTTTAGATTACATCTAAGTAGTTGTTTTTGTCACAATTTCTAGACCAAAAAAATAAGCTGATATGCAGTGCCTCTTTAGGTTTATTCATATGTGACTAAGGATATATTTTGTTTAAATTATTAGTATTTTAAAATAAAAACTTGAATAATATGAAACATTTCTCTATGGGTGCACAGTACAAAAATGATGTTGTGAATCTAGTGCTATACCTCTAACTAAGTTTGGAATATTTAAGAAAACATAACTAATCATTGTGGTAGGTCCTTGCCATGCACCTTTTTACTGTAGGTAGAAACTTTCCAGAAGTCTTCGCTATATCACCACCTCCTTTATAACCCCACTTCCTGTAAGTGCCAGTTCTGTTTCTACCTATCTGGATGGATAGATGATAGATAATATCTGCTAGCAGAAGGTAAATATCTCAGCATTAACATGGCTAACTTGCCCCCATATCATGCCACATTCTCACAGGGATCTGGCATTTTTGTAAAACCAAAACATAAAAATTTTAAAAAACAATGGCGTGTAATTATATTATGATTGGAGACAGTGGAAAAATATAGTTTGGTGTGAGACTGAGAGTTTTTCTGGTTAATGCAATTATGTATGAGTTTGATTAATTTGCATATATGAGCCAGTGCAGGGGTTGGTAAAGGGTGGTGCTACAAGTTAGATAAAAAGATTCTGGTTGAAGTATTCTTTATAGATTAGTTTGAGGGGCAAGGTGGGTAATGGAAAACCCATTAAGAGGTAAGTGTCAAGCAAAAATACAACCGGTACAGAGCACCTGGCTGAAACTTGATGCCTGTGGAACAAAGGTGACTGCACGCCTCTCAGTCTTCAAAACATGCAAATTCACAGAACCATATATTAACAGAAAATGTTTATTCAAACATATAGGGGCCTATTTAACAAAGGTCTGTCGGACCTGATCCGACAGTGCGGATCAGGTCCGACAGCCCTCGCTGAATGCGGAGAGCAATACGCTCTCCGTATTCAGTATTGCACCAGCAGCTCTTGTGAGCTGCTGGTACAACGCCGCCCCCTGCAGATTCACGGCCAATAAGCCTCCAGTGGTGGGTTGTCAATCAACCCGATCGGGTTGAATTGCAGCGATGTCTGTCCGCCTGCTCAGAGCAGGCGGACAGGTTATGGAGCAGCGGTCTTTAGTTCGCTGTTTCATAACTGGTGTTTCTCGCGAGCCTTCAGGCTCGCCAGAAACACAGGGCTTCAAGCTCCGTATGGAGCTTGATAGATATACCCCATAGTCAAAGGTACAAGTAGAAAGCAAAGTTTTGGGAGCCATTCCCTTAATCATGCTGAGGATTTGCATGTTTTTAAGAGGTAAGTGTCAGTAGTCACGGTGAGCATCCATTGGAAGTTAGAATTTTAGTCTAGGATATATAACTGGGAATGGGATAAATAGAGGTTTAGTTATGAGACGCTGAGTTTTAGGAAACAGATAATGATAATACTTAAAGGGACACTGAACCCAATTTGTTTCTTTCATGATTCAGGTAGAGGCTGACATTTTTTTTTTTTAAATACACTTTTATTGAGGTTTAATACATTAAATGATACATAAACAATGCAAAACAAACAAAAAAAAATAAAAGAAAAACAATGAATCATAAACTTGGCAATAACATTCTTGATACAGTTCGCTTCTGTCTATTACATCATAGAAGAAATAACTTAACGTACCACATTATATAAGTAATAACTCATATTGCCATGTTGCATTAATTGTGTTTGCTAAATGAATCACATTCATGGCAGCAACAATACAAATCAAGAAAATTAGCTTTACGTACCATATTATGTAAGTAATAACTCATATTGCCATGTTGCATTAATTATGTTTGTTAGCACATATTTGTGTTAAGCCTCTTTTTTGTTTTCTTCCCTCCCCTCTCACCCTCCCTCCCTGGTTGTCTTCCCCCTCTTCACCCCTTACTCAAGAGGCTGACATTTTAAGCAACTTTCTAATTTACTCCTATTATCAATTTTTCTTCGTTCTCTTGCTATCTTTGTTTTAAAAGCAGGAATGTAAATCTTAGCAGCCAGCCCATTTTAGGTTCAGCACCATGGATAGAGCTTGCTTATTGGAGTATTATATTTACCCACCAATAAGCAAGCATAACCCAGGTTCTCAACCAAAAATGGTCCGGCTCCTATGCATCACATTCCTGATTTTTAAATCAAGATAGCAAGAGAACTATTTTTTTTTGGTAATAAGAGTATAATAGAAAGTTGCTTAAAATTGCATGCTCTATTTGAATCATGAAAGAAAAAATTTGGGTTTAGTGTATCTTTAAACATCAAGTAATTACATTTATCCTGCAGCATGGATTTTTCATGGATGCCTTTTCTGCTAATCTCATTTTTCAAGGGTATCTATAAATAGTTTTTATCATTAAGAGGAAATTTCATGATGCCAGGTGTTGTGGTAGAAACAAGTATCCTCATATCCAGATAGATAGTAATTTTTTGAAAATTCAGCTTTGTATATGTGTTTCCACCTGCAGCCCTGCTTCCTTGTGTGATCCAAAGGACCTAGCTGGACAAGAAGAAGACACTTATCATTGTTTGCAGCTGAACAGAATTAACCAGTTTTTTGAGAGCTGGTGTTTTTTCCCCACTTACAAACGATTTGTTTTTCAATAATTTTTATTGAGGTAATAAGACATACAGAAACAAACTCTTGCAAACATCATGGCAACATGCCTATTTGACGTACATTAGCATTTATGCATCTAATATAAAAGGCATGTCTTAGAGACCGTAAACAATATTAGATCTAAAACCATAGGGAAATATGTCTAGCCATGGTACAAATGATTCTTTTCTGATGCCTTCTCTCTTAGGGGCTGATATTCAAAACCTCTCCACTCAGGTGAGATATTCTAAAATGATCCTCCAGCACTGCAAGGTCCCTAGTGAAATTTTCAAAAGACAGATTTTGTTATGCTTCTGAAAGGGACGTTCCCTGCATTTCTTTATGTGAAGGAGACACGCCCAGTGCAATATAGCACTGCATGACCTGACAGTTCTGCTGCATTTACACTTTGTGCTTTCTATTTTTTTTTTACTTTACACTTCAGATTATATATATTACATTTAAACTTTGCACTTTCTATTTTGTATTTTATTTTGTATACAGCAGTGTATTTAGGATTGTTATTTTACACATTCTGATTGTGCTTTTACAGTTTCTGTGTAAATTAACAAATTAGTCTTATACTTTGTATATTAATGTGTATCTTTTAATAATTACATTGCACTTTGCATTTCTTCTATTTAAAGTGAAACTGAAAAAAGTCAGTTTCCCAGAGAGCTTCATTACTTTCTATAGGCCAAATAATCAAACATTCTCTAGTTCAGAGAGAGATTATAGAGGTGACTTCAAAGGGGCTGAACTCAATACATTTTCTAAGACAAGGGGAGGAACCTGGAAGTCTCAGAGAAATGTGAGATGTCTTCCATAAAAAGTAATGAAGCTCTCTGGGGTATGAAGTTTCACATGGGAGAGAGAAGGTAACTGGAGAAGACCTGGGGCTGATGATATAAAGGCTCAGTTTGCATGAATTACAAATTTAACTGACATGTTTTCACTACAATTTATTTTGCCTTTGTCTATATTTTAGTATATATTACTTTTCTGTTAGTTAAAATTAGTGTATTGTGAGTTTTTTAACAAACTTCACCTGCATACAACTGGCTAGATGAATCCGTAAAAACTACTTGTGTAAACTGCTTACAAAATTCCACAATACTAGTAAGAGAGCTTCAGACATACCATGGAACTCCTCTGTTCAGTCCAGGGAACTTTTCTGTCCCTAACACTTTCTGAAACTGTTAGTTTTAGTTTGCAATGCAGCAAATACAAGGTGCAATGTAATTTGTAAAAACTACACAGAAATATAAAAAGTATGATCCTAATTTGTTAAAGTAACACATAAACTTTCAAAACATAATCAGAATATATAAAATAACTGCTATAGCAAAATATAAATGTACTAAAATATAAATGAGAAAGTGGAAAGCTTAAATACAATAATAGTGAAAGGACCCAATCTGAAATGTAAAGTGATATAAAATACACAATTTGTAAGTGTCACAAAAATCTCATATTATGCAGTGCTATATTGCACTGGGCTTGTTAATCCACATACAGAAATGAGAGAGATCATGCAGTGCTGGAGAGTTCTGTCCTTTTTCTTTTGAATATTCAGTGAGTTTAGCCCCTGTGAAGTCTGAACTGCAATTTCTATCCAAGTTTAAGAATCCTTTTAAAATCAGGGCCTGTAATTCATTGTTAAACTACAGTCACTGATGTTTTGGTCACTGTTTCCCCGATTGTGTATATTATAGGGTTATCGGATAAGCTGATTTATACTTTATTGCATATGTTTGTGGATGGAAGGAAACTGCCATAAGATTTGACATCTGTGGATCTTGGTTTTTCTTTAAGATGGCATAAAAAAAGGTTTTTGCTGATTTATTTTCTGAAAACACAGGTTTCTAAAGTCTTTTTAGAGAAAGATTGTTCTTCAGTCTTTTGTTTTCTCTCCTAAACCTTTCAAAGTAAAGCCCATTTTTACTTGTACCTGGTTCAAGTTTGGTTTAGAATACATTTGAATATATATATATATATATAAATATATATAGATATATGTGTATATATATATATATATATATATATATATATATATATATATATACACACACACACACAGGGGCCTATCTTTCAAGCTCTGAATGGAGCTTGAGGCCCTGTGTTTCTGGCGAGTACGATCGGGTTGATTGACACCCCCTGCTGGAGGCTGATTGTCTGCAGGGGGCGGCGTTGCACAAGCAGCTCACAAGAGCTGCTGTTGCAATGCTGAATACGGAGAGCGTATTGCTCTTCGCATTCAGCGATGTCTGTCGGACCTAATCCGCACTGTCGGATCAGGTCCGACAGACATTTGATAAATTGGCCTCACAGTGTTCTTCCAGGGACCTCTTCGATGGACAGACCGCACAGCTGATTTTACTGACCACCTGGCTAAAATTTTAGCCAATATTAAACTAAAGTTACCTAATATTAAATTTGTTTAATTTTTGTTGCACAAATTATCATTAAATCACTTTATGTTACCTTATGCAATTGATTTGTGTTTTGGATAGTTAGGTAACATTTTTAAATAACATAAAATGTTATAATGCAAAATATTACCCCTATCTGGCTATTTCATAGTGGCATCCAGCTGACAAAATTTTCTGTGGAACTCACAGAGTGAGACTGCTGAAGCTTATAGTGTGAAAATAATCACCTATCATCTGTTCTATCAGTAACTACAGTGTTCCAAACTGCCTCTTGAAGCAACATTAGCAGAAATACTGTGCGTTTGGAGCTTTATGAAATAAGTTTCCATGGCGGAGCAGCCTCACATCAACATGAACAATGACGAGCATTGGCTGGGGCGGTGTAAAGCATGCCGCCCTGTACTCTGTTCTCTGCAGTGAGGAATAACACTTCACTATCTGGCAATCTGATGGAAGAATCTGGGCGTGGCGGATGCCAGGAGAATGCTTCCTACTGGATTGAATAGTGCCTACTTAAAGTTCCATGGCATAATGGTCTGGGGCTGTTGTTCAGGCTTTCAGCTAGGCCTCTAATGGATCTGCTTAATGCTACAGGATACAAAGACATTATAGACAATTGGATGCTTCCAGCTTTGTGGCAACAGTTTGGGAACTTTGCCCCTATGAAAAAAGAGAGGTCCATGAAGACATGGTTTCACAAGTTAGGTTTAGAGGAACTTGTGTGGCCTGCACATAACCCTGACCACAACCCCATTAAACAACTTTGGGATAAGTTGAAATGCCAAATGGCTGACCTCACAAAACCGTGTTGAAAGCATTTCCAGTAGAGTGGCAACTGTTACAGCTGCAGAGAGGAGAAAACTCCATATTAATGCCCATGCTTTTGGAACGAGATGTCTAAAAAGCTCATATAGATGTAATTGTCAGGTGTCCACATACATTTCTTTTATCAGATGGTGAGAGTCCGTAAGTCATGTGGGAATTCTCCTTCTGACCACTAGAAGGAGGCAAAAGATACCCCAGCACACCAATGCTTTAAATCCCTCCCACTTCCAATGATCCTCAGTCATTTTCTTTTGCCTCTTTGATGGAATGAGGTAAAAGTTGAAGTGCAAAGTTGAAGTACTTGTCATTGAGAGGGGTTCGCTAATTGATCTGAGGCTCATTTCCTCCTCACAGTACCCTGTCTTTCAGAGGGGTAGATAAGAAGTTATCAGCCAGGCAGTGAAAAATCTTTTCTCAGTGAAAAATGTGACAGGCCTCCCAGGTGAAATGTGGACTTGTCCACCAATCCCCTGGTCTATAATGAGCTGCTCCTTGTGGGATCCACACTGTCTAGGCTGGGTTTGTCTACAGGAAGCAAGTTGCTGCAATTAAAGGGAAAGGCAACCCTAGCCTTGTGAAACGCTAGGATTGACTATTGAAACAAATAAAGGGGACTTTCATTCATGAAATATAACATACTTCATGCAGAAAGCTCCTTTATATGTTTCAAGCGATCGCTAAGGCAGCCCACGGCAGATCACTGTTTTGCTAAAAGGTGACATTTCCACCTTTAAGCAAATAGCGTACGTGAAATCCAGCTCCCAAGGGCGCCAAGCTGGATTTACCTAATGGCTATTGGGTAAGAAGTAAAAATGTCACCTCTCAGCAAAAGAGCGATCTGCTGTGGGCTGCCTTAGCATGAAGTATTTTATACTTCGTGAATGAAAATCCCCTTTATTTGTTTCAAAAGTCAATCCTAGCGTTTCACAAACGCTAGGGT
Organism: Bombina bombina; assembly: GCF_027579735.1. Taxonomy (NCBI): domain Eukaryota; kingdom Metazoa; phylum Chordata; class Amphibia; order Anura; family Bombinatoridae; genus Bombina; species Bombina bombina. Next base: position 393,760,110 of record NC_069503.1, read on the forward strand.
TGACTTTTAGTTTAAGCAAAGTCAACTAAAAGGCTGACAGGTAATTACTTTTAACATGTATAGCCCAGCTATTACTATGAACATGTACACATACTTCACTTAATCTGGAACCATATATTTGTACACCATACATCTTATTTTAGCAGTTTATTGTACTTTTAGGCACTTTTAAACATTATGATTTATTTTATTATTCTTTTATTGAGATTCTTGAGTTAGTTACAACATAGAAAGATTCAATACATTCCAACTGTAATAAACAATCCACAGTATTCAGTATGGTGTTAACATCTATATTTGGTAAGCAGAAATTTGAGTCCATTTATGCTTGTAGATCCAAAACTGTAGAGTATAAAGAGTCTTTGAGAATCTAATTTTCTTTTTTATAAACATGGCGTTTGAACAATGGTTAATGCGATGATTCAAAGTGAACCAATTGTTATAGGCAATATAAAGAAAGAAATGATAACCATAAATAATAAAATATATATAGAACTATAATAACATTGTTCTAATGCATAAAAGTGTCTATAAATTCTTGACACCTTCATCTCAGACATTTGGGTACAGCCCCAAGGAAGAGAGTGATAGAGAGATGTTACTGTCCCAACTTTTATAATAAGGTATCCCAGTTTGACCAGTATCAGCGGGTAAACACTGCTTAGTAGTAGTCAAAAAGAGAGAAAAAAGGAAAGGAGATGTCAAGGCTCTAATATAACAATGTTTCTTACTTTAAAGAAAGGGTAAAGGGACCGTGGAGGGGCCCAAGCTATTTTGGCGAATGACTGTGTCTCTGAACCCTTGGGAAATCTATTAACTATGGAGGATTGCTGATGACCAATTATGCATTGGGCTTGTGGAGCTAGATATCTCTCGTTAAAGAGCTTATTATGAAAACCCAGGGGGTATAGTTTTGCTTTTGAAAATTCTACCAAGTAATAAAAGCAATAGATCTAAAAGATTTCTGGGAAGCAAAGAGTCATGGGAGCCTGTGCAGTGTGATACTGTATGATTGTGGCATTAATTAACCACTAATATATGTAATGTAGTTTAAGGTATAGAGGCTAGGGTACTTTCAACTGATCTAGATGTGTGAATGTCTTTCAACCATCATGGGGGAGTAATTGCCAAATACACAGGTATGAATATGGAACCTACAGGTAATACTGGGCTATACTACATTTGGGGAGATAGTATTATTTGCTTCAGTAATAGTTGAGGCTTGTGAAGGATATGACACTGTACAGTATTATTAAAATATTATAATAAGCTAGGACCTATAATCTGAGGCGAGCTCAGTAAATTTTATCTAGGAACATTCAAGATGTAGTTAGACCAAATTAATAACAGAGGTGAGTTCCCGACCATTTATGCATTAAGTTTGTGGGGCTAAATATTCCTCCTCAGAAATCTTATCATAAGAAAGAGAGTCAAACATAGGTAATAGTGAAACAAAAGAGCTGCTAGTTAGCATACTGTAAATAGGCAAACATGTGAGCACAACAGCAGCCTAGTTATCTAGGAATATCTACATACTATCATAAATTAACATAGGATAACAATGGAATTGTATCTCAAACTTTGGGTTTATATCCCAGAATGATACTGTCCTCTTAAATACACCATCAAGAGCATATGTGATGCACCTCCCGGTCATAAGTAAATTGAACATTATATCACACCGGGCAAACATATCTCTGCTAGCCAACTCCACATCTATAAAGTAGTCTTGCAAATGTGGTTTTCCTGAGACCTATATGTGGACCTTGATGAAATGAAGAGATAATCTCCCTGTAAGGATCGGCAAGCTTTTAACCGGACACAGGACAGAACAAGGAAGCGAGTGTCAGAGACAGTGGGCAAACATCGTGAGTGGACTGCAGGGAGCAACCGCTGCTCACAAATGAGGTCCGGTGCTGTGTGTGCGATGGAGCTGGTGTGAGGTGCTACAAAGCATACTCATCTGTGTTCTCTGTCTCCGTGACGATCGGCCGCCTCGTCACCGAGTCCAAGGGTGTTGCAGCAACCCCTAAGCAATGTCCATTTAGAGGTGTCATGGGGATCGATCAAGCTTGGACCTCCTTAGACTGTTTGGTATGTTCGGCAAGGCACTCACTAGACGCATAGGACGACCTGGCTTCAGGAATCTCCGCCGGGCGTAGCAGGCAATTATCCCATCTGCCCCCTTTCAGCCCAGGGTGAGTAGTTAGCTGACTGGCTTCATAAGTAAGTGAATCAGGTTCTCCATTTCAGAGAAGGAAAACATGTTGCCTCAAGTCATCAAATTGCATATCCATGGTGCGCTCGAATGCGAGAGCCGCAATGACTTGTGCCTTCATCTTAGTTTAATGTTAGGTGCGTGTTTGGCGGTGCTTCACTTCTTTCCCTCAGATCTATGATACTGGAATAATCGGTAAAGCTCTATTCACTAAGCCAAGTATGGGTTGTGAAGTTATTGAGTGGTAGTTGCTGTATTTGGCGCGTCGGGAGAGGATGATGAGGGTTCTGCGCCTTAAGGCCTCTATGCTGCTGATCAGGGTATAAACAAGATGAATGTCCCGAAGCTTGGTATTTTCGTGTGCAGCACAGATTCATGTAGATAGATGTACAGTTTTAAAGATAATGGGCTATTTGGTTTCTTATAAAATTTAAAGAATATAGATCTCAGACAGGAGGTCTCTGGATTTGCGCCCTCTCCCGGCGCTGTGCCTGGACACCCCCCCCCCCCCATTGTGATTTATTTTTAATGGTTACTGTTTCTTTAAATTTAGCATGGTCAGCTTAGCACATTCATAAGTTACTTCTGAGTTATTTTTCTTCACCTGTTTCTTTTTGTCTTCTTCAGATTCTTGACTTTAGCGCACAACGGTAGAACAGGTGCAGTAAGGGTAAGCCATTTTAGTTTGCCTTTCATGTGATAATCCTTTTCTGTTCCTGTGTTGCTGTAATCTCCATGCAGGTGAGGAAAGCTCTCAGGACTGGTGGAGGGTGTTACGGTTGCCTCCAGGCTGGCTGGAAGTTGGACCGTAGAAAAGGATGCTCCTAGCGCTCACCAAAGGAGCAGTAGCACCGTAGACACTATAATTACTGCGTAGCCGCCATATGTAATGCAGACTCTGAACCACCGCTGCTGGGCTGGTATCGCGCCGTCTGCTCTGCGCCCTGGACCTACGACCAGGCTCCAGTAGGTGAACCTCTTCCTTCTGTAGCAATCCTTGTAGCTAAGGGAGTATGAAAAACATAGCAATCCCTGTAGTGATTAAAGCTGTCCCCTACAAACATGAGTCAAAGCTGCAAGTTAGAGGGTCAGAATAGGTCTGATGTGCTGGAACACACAGCCTGGTTTTTATTGAGGTTACATGTAAACAGGACACTCTCAGGGGGAGGCATAAAATCCCACATCACACATTTGATATTAGATAGAGAGACACTCCCTTTGACAGGCCACAACATTACTTTAGCAGATAACAAGTTACACACAATAAAACAATGCAGTCCACCTTATCACTAGCAGTCTGGTTAGACAATGGTAAGGTTTATCACTAAACCTAATTAGAGCTGATCCCAGCAAACTTGTATTTAGAATAGGTTTCTTGAAGCTGAACAAAATTTAACTCTTTAGTTCTGACCGAAGGGTCTATCACATAGCACTCAATGGCACACAATGAAAACCAATGCCTCTGTAACAGTGCTCCCCCTCTGTGGAACACTCTGCCTGTGTGGCACCTGGCTCAGCAAGTCCCATTCACTGAACCAAGTGGGAGAAAGCCAGGGACAAGCTATTTTACAGGTCTGGGGACATAGTCTTAAAGGGGCATTGTTCACCAAAGTCACAATATGTCCCCAGACGGTTCTTAAAGGGCCATACACACCCAATAAAAGTTAATATGCTCTCAGGGGCACAATCTTCCAGGGGCCATAGTCATGAGGAAGGAGGCTGGCAAATAGGCTTCTCCAAAATCCAGGGAAGCAGGGCAATTTTCCATTTAAAGGGCCAGTTACAAATAGCAGTTTGTAACAGAGGGGTTCAGGTATTCTCATCAAAGAGAGTTTCAAATTTAGGGTATAAATTGTATGTAACCCTTAATATGATATTTGCTATGCAAGTCTTTACTCTTTTAAACAGTTATTTCAGCACTGTTTCCCTCTTAAGGGTTAACCAGCTTTACATTGTGCCATTTCTTCCCTTTTTCGATTGAATATCAGTGTGCTTTGTACTGCTTCTTTGCTTCAGTCTACCTCTGATACTTAAAGGGACACTGAACTTACATTTTTTTTTTCGTGATTCAGATAGAGCATTCAATTTTAAGCAGCGTTCTAATTTATTTATTTATTTATTTACTACTATTATCAGTTTTACTTTGTTCTCTTGCTATCTTTATTTGAAAAAGAGGACATCTAAGCTATTTGTTTGGTTCAGAACCCTGGAAAGCACTTGTTCATTGGTGGATGAATTTATCCACCAATCAGCAAGAACAACCCAGGTTGTGCCAAAAATGGGCCGGCATCTAAACTTACATTCTTGCATTTCAAATAAAGATACCAAGAGAATGAAGAAAATTTGATAATAGGAGTAAATTAGAAAGTTGCTTAAAATTGCATGCTCTGTCTGAATCACAAAAGAAAAAAATTGGGTTCAGTGTCCCTTTAAGCTATTTCCTTACTGTTGCTATGGAGCAAACTAATGCAGTTCAGGCATCTGGTCCATCAGCTGATCATTTAGAAGGGATAACCACTAATACTTTTGGGAAGTTTTAATTGTGTTACAGGTTTTTATCATTTCTTTAAGGCAGTTCCCAAACAGCCTTCTTTTCTTTTCTGTACATGACTGAACTCTGAACTATTCCTTTTGTTCTGTCTGCTAACTTCACAACTATGTTCCCTCTTCCTTATTGGAAACTATTCCTAAAGTGGATGCAACTATTTCCTCCATTTGTTCCTCCATTTGTGTTGCTGTCAAGGGCAATAGAATCAAACAGGAACAAGTCTCAGCAGCCCTGATTGCTCTGGTGTGGCCTCACAGTATTTGGTTTGCAGGTCTGATTCAAATGTCCTTGTACCTGCCTTGGAGGCTTCCTCTCAGAAAGGATCTTCTTTCTCAAGGGCCTTTCTTCTATCAGATATCACCAAAAAAGAAAAAAAGAATGTGGGGAGCGCCCCAGAGAGGCTATCCCTTTTTATGCTTATTAATTCAATTTTCTTAGTCTGCCAAACATTTGTCATTCAATCTATATGAAGATGTCTAATAAAAATAAAATTTTCTTACAATAAATAAATGAATTACCACAATTTTATTTTCTATTAAAATGAATTACATAAAATGATGTGGGCTACATTTTAATAAAAGTAGCTACAAGACACCGGTGTCCTATCACAAACAACTATTCTCATAAACAACTAATCTCATCAAATCTAAAATTCATATATAATACACTAGTTCAAATACTCAATATGTAAACTTGATACAGCGTTGCAGCAACAATTTCTGCTATATAAAAACAAAGTTACTAATCAATTGATACAACAACATACACGGGTTAGTTAACTAAATTGATTGGTGATTCGATATCTCCTTTGATATTTCAAATATAACACTTTTTTCCATAGCGTATCATGTGTATAATCACATTTAGGCAAAGTTAATCCAACACGGCAACAGTTCAAATTCAGTTCAATGTTGTCACCACTTTAAAACTTGGGGAGATAGTACTTTGTTTTTCATGCAGGCAGCTGAGATGGTTCCACTAGTGCCTATGCTGCCCCTAGTCGGTTGAAAGTTCACAGAGTAATGCTGGAGATGCCGCTCGTCAGCGGTTGTTGAATCTCCGGTTTGTTTACCTTTGAGGTCCGGTGTTTCATTCCACCAATCAGCTTCTTGTATGGTGGTGCGCGCACTTATTCGAATCTTCGACTCCTATCGCTCCAGCAGCAAGTCAGACGGACCGGATTTGCAGTGTCCCACTCTGACGCTGGTGTTGCGGTTATGGGAGTTAAGCTGTATACACTTTCACAAGTTCGTCACCTGCTATTTCACACAAACAGGGCTTAGAATCATACAACCAGTTTTGTAGCTTTACGTCTCATAGGATGCTGTGGATCAGATCAACGCGTGTCGGCTCTTCCCGAGCCTTTGTCAAGATACTTTTTCCTCAGCTCCTCCTCTATTTAAAGGCAATATCAGTTTCTCTCAGTAGCAGCAATGCAGGTTTTGCCAACGCCTTGTCTCTCAAAGGTAAACAAACCGGAGATTCAACAACCGCTGACGAGCGGCATCTCCAGCATTACTCTGTGAACTTTCAACCGACCAGGGGCAGCACAGGCACTAGTGGAACCATCTCAGCTGCCTGCATGAAAAACAAGGTACTATCTCCCCAAGTTTTAAAGTGGTGACAACTTTGAACTGAATTTGAACTGTTGCCGTGTTGGATTAACTTTGCCTAAATGTGATTATACACATGATACGCTAGTGAAAAAAGTGTTATATTTGAAATATCAAAGGAGATATCGAATCACCAATCAATTTAGTTAACTAACCCGTGTATGTTGTTGTATCGATTGATTAGTAACTTTGTTTTTATATAGCAGAAATTGTTGCTGCAACGCTGTATCAAGTTTACATATTGAGTATTTGAACTAGTGTATTATATATGAATTTAAGAGTTGATGAGATTAGTTGTTTATGAGAATAGTTGTTTGTGATAGGACACCGGTGTCTTGTAGCTAATTTTATTAAAATTTAGCCCACATAATTTTATGTAATTCATTTTAATAGAAAATAAAATTGTGGTAATTCATTTATTTATTGTAAGTAAATTTTATTTTTATTAGACATCTTCATATAGATTGAATGACAAATGTTTGGCAGACTAAGAAAATTGAATTAATAAGTCTTAAGCGGATAGCCTCTCTGGGGCACTCCCCACATTCTGTTTTTTTCTTTTTTGTGATATCTGTGTGTTACACCTTTTGGAGGGAGGTGCAACTAGTGGGTGAGCTTAAGTCCGTTTCGACTAGGCTCCTGGATAAGTCTTGGTACTCCTTTCTTCTATCAGGAATAGTGATGTCGCGAACAGAAACATTTGGGTTCGCGAACAGCGAACGCAAACTTCCCCAAAAGTTCGCGAACTGGGCGAACCCCCATTGACTTCAATGGGCAGGTGAATTTTTAAACCCACAGGGACTCTTTCTGGCCACAATAGTGATGGAAAAGTTGTTTCAAGGGGACTAACACCTGGACTGTGGCATGCCGGAAGGGGATCCATGGCAAAACTCCCATGGAAAATTACATAGTTGATGCAGAGTCTGGTTTTAAGCCATAAAGGGCATAAATCACCTAACATTCCTAAATTGTTTGGAATAACGTGCTTTAAAACATCAGGTATGCTGTTGTATCGATCAGGTAGTGTCACTGGGGTGACACTGTGCCCTGGCAGGCAGGCCCTGAAACACACACGTGTGACGGAAACTGACTGCTATTATTTAACAAAGTCAAAAAAGTGTTGTTTTTTTTAAATATACACTACTGTTACACCAGATATGAGTTGCACTGGGGTGACACTGTGCCCTGGCAGGCAGGCTCTGAAACGCACACGTGTGAAGGAAACTGACTGCTATTATTTAACACAGTCAAAAAAGTGTTGTTTTTTTTTAAATCTACACTACTGTTACACCAGATATGAGTTGCACTGGGGTGACACTGTGCCCTGGCAGGCAGGCACTGAAACGCACACGTGTGAAGGAAACTGACTGCTATTATTTAACACAGTCAAAAAAGTGTTTTTTTTTTTTTTTTAAATCTACACTACTGTTACACCAGATATGAGTTGCACTGAGGTGACACTGTGCCCTGGCAGGCAGGCTCTGAAACGCACACGTGTGAAGGAAACTGACTGCTATTATTTAACACAGTCAAAAAAGTGTTGTTCTTTTTAAATCTACACTACTGTTACACCAGATATGAGTGGTGGCACTGGGCAAGTGGGCACAGTATACTTTGTGAGCCTGACACAAAAAAGCAGACTGATGTTTCACAGTCCAAAAAGTTTTTTTTTTTTTAAATGTACACTTACACTACTATTAAACAAGATATGAGTGGTGGCACTGGGCAAGTGGGCACAGTATACGCTGTGAGTCTGGCACACACGCTGGCAGGCAGGCAACTGCAATTAGATTACACTAGCAGACTGATGTTTCACAGTCAAAAAAGTTTTTTTTTTTAAATTTACACTACTGTTACACCAGATATGAGTGGTGGCACTGGGCAAGTGGGCCTGGCACACAGGCTGGCAGGCAGGCAACTGCAATTAGATTACACAAGCAGACTGAAGTTTCACAGTCAAAAAAGTTTCGTTTTTTTAAATTTACACTACTGTTACCCCAGATATGAGTGGTGGCACTGGGCAAGTGGGCACAGTATACGCTGTGAGCCTGGCACACACACTGGCAGGCAGGCAACTGCAATTAGATTACACTAGCAGACTGATGTTTCACAGTCAAAAAAGTTTTTTTTTTTTTAATTTACACTACTGTTACACCAGATATGAGTGGTGGCACTGGGCAAGTGGGCCTGACACACGCTGGCAGGCAGGCAACTGCAATTAGATTACACTAGCAGACTGATGTTTCACAGTCAAAAAAGTTTTTTTTTTATAATTTACACCAGATATGAGTGGTAGCACTGGGCAAGTGGCTTGGCAGGCAGGCAACTGCAATTAGATTACACAGGAAAAAAAAAACAGACTGATGTTGTAGCCCTAAAAAGGGCTTTTTGGGGTGCTGTCCTTACAGCAGAGATCAGATGAGTCCTTCAGGACTGTAGTGGACACTGAATACACTAGCCTAGCTATCAATTTCCCTATTAAATCAGCAGCAGCTACACTGTCCCTCCTCTCACTAAGAATGCAGCTTCCAAATGAATCTAAAATGGATGCTGTCCAGGAGGTGGGAGGGTCTGGGAGGAAGTGTCTGCCGCTGATTGGCTGTAATGTGTCTTCTGACTGTGAGGTAAAGGGTCAAAGTTTACTCAACCATGAAGAATAAGGAGCGGATCGAACATCGCATATGTTCGCCCGCCGCGGCAAACGCGAACATGCTATGTTCACCGGGAACTATTCGTCAGCGAACTATTCGCGACATCACTAATCAGGAATACAATACACTGATAAGGTTTTTGACACCTTTTTTCTAGCTAGGAAAGCTAGCACCATGCGTATTTGTCATAAAGGTCTGGAAAACTTTTTTTCCTGGTGTGCTTGCAGCGGATACCATTGAATTTTTTTCTGAATTCATAGAGTATCTGTCTTATGGTTTGGAAAACGGTTTAGGCTCTATCCATCTTATTTCATAGACCAGTTCTTTGTCCATATTCTCTGGTTTCAAGGGTTCTTCAGGTCCTTCCTTTGCAACCAATGCATGGTCTAGACCTCCAACTTTTATCCTAGAAGGTTCTTTTTCTCCTGGCTATTTCTTCTGCCAGGAGAGGTTCTGAGCTTTTGGCTTTTATCTTGCAAATCACTTTTCCTGATTTTTCATCAGGACAAGGCTCTTTTTTTCTGAAGTTAGTATCTACAGATACTATCAAATAGGAAATTTTGTCTCTTTCTTTATGTCCTGTTCCAATATGACTGGGCCTCTGTGCAAAAAGAGAGAGGTCTATGAAGACATGGTTTTATGAGTTTGGTTTAGAGGAACTTAAGCGGCTATGGCTGTTACCTTAGCTGCTTGGCTTAAAGCCTTAATTCATAAGGCACACCTAGTTGTGGGGAAGACTCCCCCTGAGCACATTACTGCTCTTTCTAAGTTTGTAATGAGGCTTATATGGCACAGGTTTGTATTGAAGCTACTTTTTGCATACTTTTTGAAGTTTTATCACTTTGATGTGTATGCTTCTTCTGAGGCTGCTTTTGGCAGGAAAGTTCTGCGTGCTTTAGTGCCTGATCAGTATCATACCGGCCTTAACTGTTTGTCCCTCCCCTATTTCATGGTGGTCTTACGTCACTACTTTGATATAGATTCCCACATGATATGTCCTGTGGACTCTCACCATCTGATGAAACAAAACAAAATTTATGCTTATGTAATAAATTTATGCTTATCTGATAAATGAATTTATTTTGTGATGGTGAGAGCCCCAACCTTTCTTTTATACAGTTTGCACTAGTACTTGTTTTGCACTTCATTTACTCAACTTTTGTCTTTTCTGTTTCCCTATCATCTTGCCAAGGATTGTACTAGTAACAGCATTCTACAACCCAGGGGATTGGCATATTTAGAAATCCGCATTTCTTCTGACATTTCCACAGTGGGAAACGGTTTTTCACTGCCTAGCTAAAAGCTCCTAGTCTATCCTTCTCCCCTCCTTAACAACAAGCAGATCACTTCAGGATTCATTTCACTCATCAAGGAGGCAAAAGAATGAGTGAGAAATCATGGGAAGTGTTATGTTGGGGTGTCTTTCGCCTCCTCCCATTGTCAGGAGGGTTGTTCCCAAACATGATATCTTGTGTTCTCTCACCATCATGAATTGATTTACCAGGTATGCATACATTTTGTTTTTTAAGGTGGAATCTTTTTTAATTAGTCCTTTGGCTCTCCATATGGTAACAGGATGCAATAAACCGTTTTCACATTGTGAGCCATTTCAATACATTACAAACACAGGATTGCACAGATTTTTCAATGACTTTGTACCATGACTTACAAGTAATTGTAAATAGACTTACAAGTAAGGATAGGTAACTTAAATCTGTGAGGAAAATTCCACTGATAGTGCCCTAGCAGAGTCAAAGCTAGATTTGTATTTAGTTAGAAAAAAATATTTTTCTCCATTCATACACTAAAGTTTATTAAATCAATATTTTAACCACACATACATTTTAGCAAGAGCTAAAAAATTAAAAACACTGCATCCAGGTTGAGCTATGGTTTTTAAATTAATCTGAAATCAGCATCAAAGGTATCTTGCAGCAAAATTATAAATATAGGCTAAGCCCTTACAATCCGAGGGCTAGATTAAGTTTAAATTTTACCAAGTTTTAAAGCTGCATTTTACCAGACCAACAAGGGTGAGCAAGTTAAAAAGAAGGGAAAGACAAAGCTTATCCCAGAGGACCCCTGACGTACGTTTCACAAAAAACGCTTCCTCAGAGGGGTATGGAGCCGCTGCAAAATGTCATATTTATGAGTCTTTAAGACCCTCCTCCGGTATTAGAGTGGATATGCCTGATTGCCAAAGCTCAAATTTTTATTGGCTTATGCATATATCAATCACAAAAGTGACTGGGGATAGGGTAGGGTGGGGGGTAGTGGTTCCTGACGTCAGTGTTGCGTCTAGAATGGGCGTATTTGTTTATATTTGCATCGCTGGTATAGCCCTCATTGGATGATTGCATAGAACATATGTTTCGCTGTTATACTCAGCCGAAAATCTGACACCTCAATAGACGTAATAAGACCGTTACTGCCAAGCACGGCCGTATATCGTAGGCAGATAAGTTTAATTTAATACGTCCCTTCTACAAAAGAGTTGTAACAAGCGGCTGCTATTTAGCCAAATCACTATCAGCCTTATTCATTCCCAGATCTGAATAATGACACGTATAGAAACATAACACTATATATCGGAGTACAGAATAGCCCTTTTTACATTTGTCAACAACTTGCTTTTATCGCTAATATGAAAGAATATGATTGATCGACTCGTTTTAATGCTAAACTTCCCATATGTTTATATTGGTCATGGGAGGCGTGCCAGAATGTTAGTTATAGGGTTAGTTCGATAGGAGGATAAACTTCCCATATGTTTATCTTAGTCATAGGGGGCGTGCCGGACAGCGGTATGTAGCCCTCTGATTGGGCAATACTACATGTGTTCTATCATGTCTATAATAGAGAAATTCTGTAATATTCCCCCTATTAGAAGTGATCTAGTTAAAATATGTATCCATTTATTGATCCGCTTGTTAGATAGGGGATAGAACAAATAGATGACGTAATATGTTTCAGTCTGAATCCTACCTATGTTAGGATTAGATTTCTGCAAGTGTCCGGGTATTGTTTGATTCTTCCCTATTATGTCATGAACATTATAGGGATATAGCTCATCTAGCGCTGCTTGAGTCTTTATGAGAAAGCAGCCCATGAGCTTAATTCATCCTATGGTCGATTCTACAGGACATTGCATAATAGTGCTAGTATTTGTTGAAGAGTGTACAGGTATCAGAGATGATTTTTAGTGATGTCAATATTACTTTCTGCACAAATATGATAGGGTATATATCATTAGAATATATGTATGGAAGATAACCATGTTTTCTTACTAGTTTTGATTCCCAGGTTTATTCCTGGTGTACTTGTAACAGAAAGTATGCTAGATTGTATTCAAAATGGATACTTTCAGTGCTCCGGATGGAAACTTTGTTGAATGATTGCTGTACTGATCATTTGTATATTATGTATATAAGTTGTGACTGTGAGTGTTGTAATAAATTTGATGACATAGATGTTTAAAGTGTACTATTAATGCTCAAAAATAATATATAGTGAAAGTGGACAAAAAGGGAAACAAAACGTGAAGCACGCATATCTAAGTGTATATAAATTACCTCAGTGGGTTTTTGAACGTATAATAATTTTCGTGTATATAATATTGTAAATTAATCAAGTGAAGGATATAATTGCCTCAAAAATAAGTTTGTGAAATGAATTTTGGTGATTGTAGGTGGATCATGGTCTGAGCCATGAGTTATAAAAAGTGATGAGAAAAGAAGATTTTTAGTATAAGTGATACAGTATCTTACTTACAGGTATACAAAATAATTATTGAAATCATTCATGCCATTTGGTTTTACAGAATTTAGACGATAGATCCATTTGCACTCAAGTTTGAGTAATGTTTTCTCCAGATTGCCTCCTTGTATTCCTAGTGAGGCTTTTTGAATGACCATATATTTCAGGTTGGTAGTGGAACACTTATGATGTATTTGAAAGTGTTTTGCGACTGATGTTAACTTTTTGCCACGTGCTTCATCCTTGTTGGCATTTTTTATGTTATTAGCGTGTTCAAGGATACGTACCCTGATCTCACGGGTTGTCATGCCAACATAAATCATTTTGCATTGGCAAAAAAGAGCATATACAACCGCAATAGTTCTACAGGAGAAATGGGAGGCTAGATTGTATGAATGGCCATCTTTATCTTGGATAGTTTTGGACTTCATTACATATGGGCAGGCAGAGCAAGTACCACAGGGATACATCCCTGGGTCAGTGTCCTTTTTCTTAAAAGCTCTCACATAATGGCTGGAAACAAGTCTATCCCTAAGATTTGTGGGTCTTTTGTACCCAATAGAGATTCTGTCACCGATAGTTTCTTTCAAAGAGGGATCATTTTGTAATATTTTCCAGTGTTGATTGATTATTTTGGTTACTTCTGGCATTTGTGGGTTATATGTGGTGATTAGTCTTGGATTGGACTCACTTGTATTTTTGATCTTTGGGACGAGTAAATTATCTCTATGAATGTTCAGGGCCTTGTATTTGGCTCGTTTGACTGCTTTCTTGCTATAGCCTCGTGCTATTAGTCTGTCCATTAGGGCTTTACTTTCTGTGAGATATATGTCAGTACTGGAGCAATTACGTCTTAGACGAAGGAATTCCCCAAAGGGGATAGCCTTAAGGGTGCATGGTGGATGAGCACTAGATCTATGTAACAGAGTGTTAGTCGCTGTTTCTTTTCGATAGATAGTGGTGTTGATACAACCATCTTCATTCTTGAATATGGTTATGTCCAAAAAGGAAATTTTTTGCTTTTATCATAAACTGATCCAATTCCTGAGATGTTCCTTCCCATATGAATAAGACATCATCTATATATCTTATCCATAACGGGATGTGATCAGTATGATGTTGTAATTCAGTTGAAAAAACATCAAAGAGCTCCCAATGCCCCAAGAACAGGTTGGCATACGTAGGTGCACAGGCTGTACCCATTGCGGTACCTTGCGTCTGTAAGTAGTACCTATCGTTAAAGGTGAAAAAGTTATGTGTTAAGACAAACTGCAGTAGTTGGATCACAAAATTGTTGTGATCTTCATTGTCATTAGTATTAGATGAAAGGAAATACTTGATGGCTGCTATTCCATCTGTATGTCTTATGTTCGTGTAAAGTGACTCAACGTCTGCAGTGACGAGCCACATATCATCAGATAGCTGTATGTTTTGAAATATTTGTAGTACCTCCATAGTATCACGGACATATGAAGGTAATGTAGTTAGGTACTCTCTTAACCTTTGATCAACATATCTGCTGGCATTTTCAGTTAGATTGTCATTCAAAGAAACGATAGGTCTACCGGGGGGTATTTGGGAGTTCTTATGCACCTTTGGTAAGAAATATAATGTGGCGACTTTGGGATGATCTATGGTTAAGTACTTTTTCTCAGTATTTGTAATGATGTTATTTGCCCAAGCTTGTTTGACTAAGTTATTATATTGTGTCAAATATGAGCTTTGAGGATTAAAGATCAGTTGTTTATAGCAAGCAGAATTAGATAGCTGTCTAAAGGCTTCATCTATGTACATTTTAGATGGCCACAATACCACATTCCCACCCTTGTCAGACGGTTTTATAGTGACATCTTTCCAAGATTCAATCTCATTCAGAGCTTTGAATTCTGATGTTGTCAAATTGTGATTCTTTCGAATAACAGGCAATTGTTCGATTTGATGGCAGACCATTTTACAAAATACCTGAATTTCAGGCGAGTTGGACATAGAGGGAACATATTTGGATTTTGGTTTAAGTGTGGTTCTCCATGTATTAGAATTAAGTAGGGTTGCATCATTAGAGTTAGTCATATCCTCATCACTAAGTTGTTCTAATAGTTCAACTGTACTCAGATCTGCTGCATCTAAAACATTGGGATTATATGCATATATCTTTTTTAACATCAACTTGCGTGAAAATAAGTGTATGTCTTTTATTAATTCAAACTTGTCAAGAGAATTAACTGGACAAAAAGATAATCCCTTTGATAGTACAGCTATGTGATCTTGATTCAGTGTATGGTCTGATAAATTAATGACCCTTAATTTGTCATCCTGATTTTGGAGAAGGGACTCAGTTCCCTCCTCCTGGTGGATTGGCGTGTTGGACCAATAAATTTCCTTTTGTTCCCCCGTGAGTTGGGTATTGTGTGATTGGTCTGCAATGTAGGAGGAGTTGGATTGTGTGGAGTTTGGACTAAAAAAGAAGAGGAGGATGTATTTAATGACTGTGCTGCACTGTGTGTCTTAGGTCTAGTGGATTGGGAGACATTATCAGTGCTATTGCTGCTCTGAATAGTGTGCTGGCTAAGATTACCTATCTCTACCTCATTATCAGAGATGTCAGATTCACTCTCAGCACTACTATCAGTTTGTTGTACTATGTATCTATTTGATCTATGTCTGGATGTATGGTTGCTGCGCCAACGGTATATTCTCTGATTTTTTCTGTTTTTTGTTTGCTACCAATTCCAATTCTAATTTGTCTAGCTCATGTTGATATTAATCTTGTCATAAGATCCTTCACAAGCCCTCTTCCTGTCTTTAAGAAAACACAGATAAACATAATTTATGCTTACCTAAATTTATTTCATGTCGGTGAGAGTCCACATTCCATTACTCCTGGGAATTACTTTAACACTACCACTAGGAGGAGGCAAAGATTCCCAAAACCAAAGAGCTTTACAAAACCCCTCCCACCTCATAGGTTCCTTAGTCTAACGTATAGCCAAGCAAAATAAAGTAGGAAAAAGCAATAAAAGGAGCAGGGGAAAAAGATGTGCTTTAGAAAAAAAAAAAAAAAAAACAGGGTGGGGTCTCATGGACTCTCACAACCATGAAAGAAATTAATTTATTATGTAAGCACAAATTGTTTTCTTTCATACAGGTGGTGAGAGCCCACAATCCTGGGAACCAATACCCACAAAGGGCAGGATTTAGAAACATATTTTTTCATTGAAAACCTAAATCTATAACCCCCCCCCCCCCAAAAAAAAGGGGGATTTTTTTTAATTAACTAAAAATGTAAATAATCAGGCAAAAAAAATCTACATCAAAATAGTAGAATTTAGTAAAAGTATGCAAAGAAAACCAAGTAGCTACCTTGCAAACTTGGTCAACTCATTATTAAAAGTCAAAGAAGTGGCAACTGACCTGGTAGAATGAGCAGTAATCCTTTTTGGTGGGGGCTGACCTAACTCCAGGTAAGCCTTATGAATCAAAAGTTTCAACCAAAAGACCAAAGAAACAGCAGATATGTTCTGTCCTTTCCTAGAACCAGAAAAGTTAACAAACTAGACGTTTGTCTGAAATCTTTAGTAGTATCAATGTAATACTTCAATGCTCTAACAACATCCAAATTATGCAAAAATCTGAAGCATTCTGGGGATTAGAACACAAAGAAGGGAAAAAGGAGAACGGAGGGACTTCCGTTTGGGGTGGAGCTTGAGAACAGCATGCTCCAGAGCTGTGCGGTGACCAAGCAACCTAGTGGGGATATCAGTGTGGTATTACTCGCAGCCAGGAGGCCCTGGTTGTAGAGAAGCTGGAAAAGTCCCTATCTTTTATTGGACTGAATGTGTGCTGAATGAGTACCTGGCAGAAGGCACAAAGCTAAGCGGCAACATCCTGGGGTAATTAAATATCCTAAATACCCCCTACCTGGCTGTTAGAGTTCCAGAACCAGTGTGTGGTAGCTGGTTGCTGTACGGAGGACAAGGACCCGACACGCCACGGACAGCTTCCTGCAGTGCCTGACAGGAAGCCGGAGGAAAAGCTAGTGCCGGTGAGGAGGTTCGTCGCTTCGCGGAGGGATCCGTGCTGGGCCGACCAACCTCATCGGGAGCTGGGCTGCTGAGTCAAGGCGGTGGACCGGGTTCCTTGGGTTTGCTGGGAGCAAACACAGCCGCTTTGGGATAATCCGAGTGCCAGCACCAAACCGACGGGGAGCCTCTAGAAATTGTTGCTGCCGCAAGTATCACTACTGTATCTGCCTTTGTTTGTCATTAACTTTGCCAGACCGGCTGGTCTGAAGAGAGTCAGTTAACCTTTAAAGAGATTACTGTGTATTATGCTCTATGTCGGATACGCTGTTCATATATTTACTCAGGTCACCCTACTCCTTATATTTGGTATATAGGTGTTCTCCTATAAGGTGGCCTTACTAACTTTAGCTGACTGTTGAGGCAAAAATCCTACAAACGGCCTACTTCACTTTCTCTGTCTTTCTAAAGGGAAAGTTAAAGTCTGGAGGAAAACGAAAAGGATAAAAGCCGAAGTGAAAAGGGGAAACCTGATAATTTGCTATTTCATACTTGCAGGGTGCTAATTAAGAGACATAAGAATTGTCTTAAGGACATTTGTTTGGTATATGTGAAATTTAAAACCTTCATGTGAATATAGTATGAGGGGTGGCTTATTATCCCTATGTGCTACTTTTTTTTACTTCTACTGCAATACATATATGTTAAACATATGGTTTATCTTTACCTATCTATATGTTGGAAAGTGGTGGTAACACCAATTTTTACCTTACCGGATTTTCTATGCTGAATCTGATAATTGAATAACATCTGCTAATATCTTTGCTTAATAGGCTGATTTGCCATTTTCTAGACAATTGTGGTTTTTTTTTTTTTTTTTTTTTTTTTTTTTTTTTTGGCTATCCACGAAATTCCAAGGTGGAGAAGGGAGAGAAGGGGAAGAAGGAAGGAAAAAAAAAAAAAAAAAAAAATCTCATATTTTGGGTTACTTGCTCATTAGGATTTATATATTGTAGCAGTTTCAAGAAAGATCGTTTTTTTTTTTTTTTTTTTTTTTTTTTTTTTCTACATTGGCTAGATTATAGGTGAAAAGGGAAGGGGACAAGAGGAAGGGGAAGGCAGGGAATTTATATATAAACACTTGACAGGCTTAAATTTTTTTTTTTTTTTTGTGTTTTTGCTTTTTTTTTTTTTGCTTTTTGTGTGTGTGGGTTTTTTTTTTTAACCCCCTAGTCGGGGGATCACTTTATAATTTAAGATACTCACATTTATTAAAGGAGAAAAGGGGAGAAAAGGAAGAGAAAAGGGAAAAAAAAAAAGGAAAGAAAGAGGACCCAGAGGTCCATCACTTCAGCTAGTATAGCTTTTTACTTTCACAAGTGTTGTTTTTTGTGTCCTTGCAGTGGCGAGGCTCTTAATAGGTAGGTTCACATTTAGTATTAAATTTTCACTTGCACATTTAATCTATGGAAAAATTCGTCACACTGACAAAAAGAAATTCACCGGTGATGCCTGCTAGAGTAAAAGATAAAAAATCTAGAACAAATGATACCAGTCTTGATGTTACATTAGGTGAATTAACTCCCCCTTCCCTTGATATTCAAATGTTGATAACACAGCTATCAGCGGTGTTCTCACCTCAATTTGAAATGATTAAAAAAGAAATTGCGGGTATGACTACTGAATTGTCGTCCCTCTCCACCGAAGTCAGGCAGTTTTCTGCTAGGATCGGTGAAGCAGAGGACAGAATTTCTGACCTTGAAGACCGTATAAATGCTCAGGAAGTAATCATTCAAAAGCAGGATACCACAATTCAGAGTATGCAATTGCGCCTGGAGGATATGGAAGACCGCTCCAGACGTAATAACATACGCATTGTGGGACTTCCAGAAACTATGGAATATGAGGATTTAATGAAATTCACTTCATCTGAATTACCTTTAGCGTTAGGAATGCCAGCAGATTCTTTACCCATAGTAATAGAGAGAGCACACAGGATAGGTCCTAAGAGAACACAGTCTGACGGCACACCTAGGAGCAGAATGTGTATATTCAAAGTATTAAAGTTCCAAGACAAACTGGAATTATTAAAACTTTCTAGAAAGAATGGCCCTCTACAGCTGGGCAATAACAAGATCCTACTCTTCCAGGACTTCTCCAACGAGACGTCCACGAAGAGAAAGCTAATGGCTCCATTCTGCTCACAACTAATAAATAATGGATTTAAAGCCCGTATGGTCTACCCGGCCAAGGTAATAGTTGAAGATAGGGATTCTACACTTGCTTTTCAGGATATTGAAGATATCAAAAGGTTTATTAGTTCAAAAATTATAAAATGAAAATTGATACAGCCAAGTTATGCTTTATTATGAATAGATTAATGTTCGCCAGGCTATTTGTGGTATATATGTGGATGAATGGGGTGTGTGTTGGTAGATGTTATGTCATTTTAATTATTTTTTAAAAAAATTTTTTGCCTTTCCTCCCCCCCCCCCCCTTTTTTTTTTTTTTTTTTTGTTTTTTTTTTGTTTTTGTTTTTTTGTTTTGTCCCTTCTCTCTCTCTCTTCTCTCTCTCGGCTATGTTTCATCCTTGGGAAAGTAGGAATGATTGAGTTAAAAGATCTTTTTAGGATGAAATGACTGGATTAAATTTATGTTCTTGGAATGTAGGAGGTATATCCTCCCCTAAGAAGAGAAAGCTTATAATTAAAACTCTTGCTAAGAAGAGACCAGATATTGCCTATATTCAAGAAACCCATCTTACCGATATAGAAGCTGCAAAACTCAAAATTAAATGGGTGGGTGAAGTTGTTGCCGCGGCAAGTATAGACAGGAAATGTGGAGTAGCGTTTTTATTGCATAAAGACCTTGACTACAAAATTTTACATATAGAGAAAGATCAAGAGGCAAGATATATCATACTCCAAATTCAAATCAATCAAGCAGTATATGTCTTATGTAATGTATATGGGCCCAATAAAAATAGTAAAAGTTTTTGGGAAAAAATAAAAATTAAGATCTTTCCCTTCGTGGGGGAAAAACTTATCTTAGCAGGGGATTTCAATATGACACTTTTTCCAGAATTAGACAGGTTCTGCAATACAGATGCTAAAGAGTATAAGAAAACTGCCAAATATTTTAGAACATTTTGCACAAAGTTGAAACTGGTCGATATCTGGAGAGTTAAACACCCTGATTCCTTGACATTTACTTGTGAATCGAGAGCCCATAGAACTTTTTCTAGGATCGATTTGTTTTTAATATCTGAGACTCTTTCAATTGTTCAAACTAATCCGGGAATTGGTGACATATTGATATCCGATCATGCAATAGTTCATCTCACTCTTCCCTCTTCATCTAGTTTCTCGAAAAGAACGCAATTTTTATATTTTCCACGATATCTTTTGAATAGTCCCAGATTTTCTAATTGGCTTAAGCAGAAATGGAGGGACTACTGTACACATAATATTGCTTTCTTCTCGGCTGATAGAATTGAGACTTTCTGGGAGACGGCCAAGGCTGTCTTACGAGGTGAAATTATGAGTTATCTAATAAATAGTAAGAAAAAGGCTAGGGCTCGAGAACTTCAGCTTTCTAATAGTGTTAGAAATGCTTACAGAAAATTTTTTGAGGAGCGTTCTATAAGTAAGTGGAATAAATATCAGGAGGCGAGAAGAGAAAGAGATGTTTTTTTAGACCAGAAATCCCATATTGAAGAATCAAAACTCAATAGCCAATTTAGAAGTCTTTATGGAGATTCAACTAAATACCTAGCAAAATTAATAAAAAATAGAAAGAAAAAGAATTTTATTCTAACTATGAAAGAAGATGGTGTATGCCATACAGAATCAATGGAAATTAGCAGAATTCTGTTCTCCTATTATCAGAAACTATATTCGAAGCAGGATAGTAATGTATATATACAAGAGAGATTTTGGTCAAATATAAAGCTACCGCAAGTTCAGGAAGAGGATTTGATACTGCTTAATGCTCCAATCGAGGCAGATGAAATAAAAAAAATGATAGATAAGATGCGACTAAATAAGGCCCCCGGCCCAGATTCCCTCCCGATAGAATTTTATAGGATACTAGCCCCGGAAATCATTCCTACATTGGAAAGGTTGTTTAATAGCTACTTCCAGTCAGATAGCTCCATCTCTTCTTACTTTTTAGCCGCCAACATTACGTTAATTCTTAAAAAGGGTAAAAATCCGGAAGAACCAGCCTCTTACAGGCCCATATCTGTGTTGAACACAGATTATAAAATTCTGATGGCTATTATATCTGACAGGCTCTCCTCATTGCTGGATAACATTATCCATACAGATCAAACCGGTTTTATTAGATCTAGGACTTCTATTAAGAATGTAAGGAAAATAGTGACTTTTCTGGATTATTCTCATTTTTTAAATGAGAAAGGAAAAAAGAATTGGATAAATGATTGTGCGATTCTTTCCTTAGATGCTGAAAAAGCATTCGATGCTATATCCTGGGCCCATTTAGTTAGAGTACTACAGGAATTTGGCTTTAAGAATCAATTCTTACAATTTATTCAAAAAGTCTATAGAAATCCAATTTCCTTTCTTATTGTGAATGGCCAGCTATCTCAAAAAATCACTTTAGGACGGGGAACAAGGCAGGGTTGCCCGTTGTCCCCTCTCTTATTTAACTTGGCACTAGAACCCTTAGCTATTCGCCTAAGAAATGTGTTAGAGGGAATCAGTATGGGCTCCTATATTCTTAAGATCCTGCTGTATGCAGACGATCTATTGGTATTCTTAAAAAACTCCGCTCATTCAATTCCAACCACATTACAATGTCTAGATGAGTTCAGTTCGTTTGCGGGTTATAAAATAAACTTTAATAAAAGTGAACTCATGTGGATTAATAAATCTAGGAATAGCCTACAAGACCATCCATTTAAAGAGGTTGAGGCAATAACTTATTTAGGTATAGTACTTCATAAAAATCCGAAAAATTGGTATCGGTTGAACTTTTCACCATTATTTCTTAAAGTCATATCAGATTTGGAGTTATGGATGACATTTCCACTATCTATCACGGCCCGTGTAAATCTAATAAAGACATTCATTTTCCCTCGTCTACTTTACCCTCTTCAGAATCTTCCACTTTTTATTCTTAATAAGGATCTGCGTAGATTATATTCCTGCTGTTCCAAATTTATTTGGAACAACAGGAAACCACGTATTTCTTTAGATAGACTTATGCAATGCTTTGAAGCAGCAGGCCTTGCTTTTCCCAATTTTAAATTATATAATTGGGATTGTCTAGCCAAAACGGCGATGGATTGGATTGTGGAGAAAGAATTAGTGTCGTCTATAGAGATGGAGACTTATATGGTTTCTCCTTGTGCCCTGAAAGCGATATTACATTGTCCTATTCATCTTTTACCAATACAGATACTCTCGCTAATTTCCATTAGAAACATTGTCGCGGCTTGGCAGAAGTGTTGTATAAGCTTGGAAGTAGATTACTCATTTTCGGTATTTTTACCGATCAGAGGAAATCCTCAATTCTCTCCCGGGCTTAAACAAATAGTTTTTAGAGAGTGGGCTGAAAAAGAGCTTAAATATATTTGTCAGATTTTGCCGCAAGATGGGCAACTAATTTCCTTTGGGATTCTTTCTCAACATTTTCAGCTACCTAGTTCCAACTTTTTTGCTTATTTACAGGTCCGTCATTTTATTAATTCATGTAAGTGGGATATGAGTGAATTGAATGCATGGTCGGATATCAATCTATGTCTTCAAAAATTTGCATTAGAAAACCCGTCCATCTCTCTTTTATATGATATTATGCTTTCTAAACAAGCATTAATCCTGTCAAATAAATTGATACTATCTTGGACTCCCTTTTTTCCTTCAATTGATTTTGGTAAAATTCAACGTAGTTTGATAAATGTAAAAAAAATGTGAAATTCCTAGGAGTTGGAGAGAATCTCATCTAAAACTTATTAATAATTACTATATTTCCCCGTTAAGATTAGCTAAGTTTTATTCTACTTGCAACGGGAATTGTCCCCGATGCAACAAATCGAAGGCTGATATTTTACATATGTTCTGGTATTGCCCAAAAATTATACAACTATGGCGTAAGGTAGAATATTGGTTTAATTTACAATATAAATCAACTATTATTCTGTCACTTGATGAGATAATCTGGTTAGATGTTCCCAGTAATAGGGGCTTTTATGCTCATACTTTAAATAACATCATACTAGCTGTTAGACACCAAATTCTTAAACATTGGAAGGACACTTCAGCTCCTGGATTTTCGCAGATTTTACAAGAGATTCAAACTCAAATCATACATGAGTCAGTCCATCTAGAAACTATATCAGAAAAGAGAATAAAAATTTTCATAGCAGGCTGGCTCCCGATTATCAAAACATACCCCTTAGCAATACAAAAAGTTATTTTGATGCCATTCTTGTCTTCAAGCTCTTTTATGGACTTTGTAGCTTTAGATCTTTTCCCACATACATGGATAACTAATTATAGAGAAATATAAGGCTAAGTTTAGGGGACATAGATTTAGTCACAGACTTAAATTAGTGAGAGAGGATTTTGAGAGCTCCCTTTTCCCCTCTCCCTTTCCCTCCCCCCCCCCCCCCCTTTTTTTTTTTTTTTTTTTTTTTTTTTTTTCCTCTCTTTTTGGGTTGTATGTGTGTATGAATAGGTAGTATGTGGGTATGATCAATATTGTTCTAATTTGTTTTGAAAAAGGAAAAAAAAAGAAAAGAAAAAGCCAACATTTTGTACAAATTATGCTATTTGAGAGTACATTTTTTCCAGCTAATCAATGTATCTATGAAAAATGTATTTTTCGTTTGTTTGTTTTATGCTTTTCTATTGCTGTTACACCTG
The DNA here is from genome assembly GCF_027579735.1 of Bombina bombina. Classification (NCBI taxonomy): domain Eukaryota; kingdom Metazoa; phylum Chordata; class Amphibia; order Anura; family Bombinatoridae; genus Bombina; species Bombina bombina. Next base: position 393,783,802 of record NC_069503.1, read on the forward strand.
ACCCTGCAGGGTATGTAAAGGTGGGATCTTTATTGGATTGTACTCTGTGTTGGAAATAAATAAATGTTATAAAAAAAAAAAAAAAAAGAACACAAAGAAGGGACAACAATTTACCGACTGACATTGTTTGAAGACACAATTTTAGGCAAGAAATCAAAGTTAGTCCTTAAGACTACCTTATCTTGATGAAAGATAAGATAAGGAGGGTCACAATAAAGATCAGACAATTTGCAATAGATAGTCAAAAGGAACAAAATCTTCTTAAAAAGAAGCATCAAATCCACTTTATGCATAGGCTCAAAAAGGAAGTGCCTGCAAAATTTTTAAAATCAAGTTACGACTCCAGGGGGGTGGAGACAAACAAAACCATGTCAGAAAGATTAGCAATCTTCCTATGAAACAATACTGAATGAACAGAAATCTGCCTTTTCAGAGAGCTGGCAGATAAGCCCTTATCCAAACCATCCAGAAAGAACTGCAAAATTCTAGGAATTCTAAATGAATGCCAGGAAAAGCCATGATCTATACACCAAGCAATAAAAGCCTTCCAGACCTTATGATAAATGCTTCTAGTCACAGGCTTAAGAGCCTGGAATACAGGGAGTGCAGAATTATTTGGCAAGTTGTATTTTTGAGGATTAATTTTATTATTGAACAACAACCATGTTCTCAATGAACCCAAACAACTCATTAATATCAAAGCTGAATAGTTTTGGAAGTAGTTTTTAGTTTGTTTTAAGTTATAGCTATTTTAGGGGGATATCTGTGTGTGCAGGTGACTTTTACTGTGCATAATTATTAGGCAACTTAACAAAAAACAAATATATACCCATTTCAATTATTTATTTTTACCAGTGAAACCAATATAACATCTCAACATTCACACATATACATTTCTGACATTCAAAAACAAAACAAAAACAAATCAGTGACCAATATAGCCACCTTTCTTTGCAAGGACACTCAAAAGCCTGCCATCCATGGATTCTGTCAGTGTTTTGATCTGTTCACCATCAACATTGCATGCAGCAACCACAGCCTCCCAGACACTGTTCAGAGAGGTGTACTGTTTTCCCTCCTTGTAAATCTCACATTTGATTATGGACCACAGGTTCTCAATGGGGTTCAGATCAGGTGAACAAGGAGGCCATGTCATTTTCTTCTTTTATACCCTTTCTTGCCAGCCACGCTGTGGAGTACTTGGACGCGTGTGATGGAGCATTGTCCTGCATGAAAATCATGTTTTTCTTGAAGGATGCAGACTTCTTCCTGTACCACTGCTTGAAGAAGGTGTCTTCCAGAAACTGGCAGTAGGACTGGGAGTTGAGCTTGACTCCATCCTCAACCCGAAAAGGCCCCACAAGCTCATCTTTGATTATACCAGCCCAAACCAGTACTCCACCTCCACCTTGCTGGCGTCTGAGTCGGACTGGAGCTCTCTGCCCTTTACCAATCCAGCCACGGGCCCATCCATCTGGCCCATCAAGACTCACTCTCATTTCATCAGTCCATAAAACCTTAGAAAAGTCAGTCTTGAGATATTTCTTGGCCCAGTCTTGACGTTTCAGCTTGTGTGTCTTGTTCAGTGGTGGTCGTCTTTCAGCCTTTCTTACCTTGGCCATGTCTCTGAGTATTGCACACCTTGTGCTTTTGGGCACTCCAGTGATGTTGCAGCTCTGAAATATGGCCAAACTGGTGGCAAGTGGCATCTTGGCAGCTGCACGCTTGACTTTTCTCAGTTCATGGGCAGTTATTTTGCGCCTTGGTTTTTCCACACGCTTCTTGCGACCCTGTTGACTATTTTGAATGAAACGCTTGATTGTTCGATGATCACGCTTCAGAAGCTTTGCAATTTTAAGAGTGCTGCATCCCTCTGCAAGATATCTCACTATTTTTGACTTTTCTGAGCCTGTCAAGTCCTTCTTTTGACCCATTTTGCCAAAGGAAAGGAAGTTGCCTAATAATTATGCACACCTGATATAGGGTGTTGATGTCATTAGACCACACCCCTTCTCATTACAGAGATGCACATCACCTAATATGCTTAATTGGTAGTAGGCTTTCGAGCCTATACAGCTTGGAGTAAGACAACATGCATAAAGAGGATGATGTGGTCAAAATACTCATTTGCCTAATAATTCTGCACTCCCTGTAAAGATTTGAGATCTGAATGGAAAAACAGACCTTGAATGCAGAGAAAGTGACCAAGGAGGGCAACTGGACATCTGAACCAGATCTGCATACCAAATCCTGTGAGGTCAAGCAATCAGGATTACGGATGATTTCTCTAGCCTTCTTTTTTTCAAACCTGTTCTCAGGCCTCCCTAGAAGGCCAGATTTTGAGAATATCTAAACTACAGCACAGGTGTAATAATCATCTAATAAGTAAACATGGTTATTTTGCCTGCTGTCATCCAAGGTAATCCTGAAAATCTGTTAAGGAGGCTTGAGGACAGGTTTGAAAATCACTCTGGGAAGAAGTACCAGATGAGGAAACAGATAAGAAAGATGAAATGGCCAATGAGCTACTAGAGCATCCACAAACTCTGCCTGAGAGTTCCTGGACCTGGGAACTTTGTTGTTCAAATGAGAAGCCATCAGACCTATCTCTGGGAGACACCAAAGATCCACAATCTGATTTAACACATCCTGGTGAAGAGACCATTCCCCTGGATACAGAGACTGATGACTGAGAAAATCTGCTTCCCAGTTGTTCATTCCTGGAATACAAACTGCAGAGACTAGACAGGAATTTACTTCTGCCCATGATTGAATCTGAGATACTCCTTCATGGCTAAGGAACTGTGAGTTCCCCCCTGATGATTGACATAAGCCACTGCTGTGGCATTGTCTGATTAAAAGCAGAGATGAGATTCTCTTTTCAACAGAGGCCAAGGGGTCTAGTTATCAAGCCGTCAACCGCAAATACACTGGAATTCCGCAGCATATTTGTGGCGAGGCTGATTCGCCTTAGTTATCAACCCCTACTGCCTGGCAAAAGTAGAATCTAGTGACATAAGCTTCGATCCGCCGGACTCAGTCCGACACAGATCGATGGTTACGTCACTACAGATGTTCCGAACGCAAGTTCGGCACAATCTGACTACTTTTAGTAGTTATCAAACTACTACCAGGTGCGCTCGCCACTATTCCGGGCCAGCGTACCTGGATTTCAATCATCACCATAGGAATCAATGGGAGTCTGACCATAGCGAAAGCTTATGTTCGCTGCTGCCCAATATCCCATTGATTCCTATGGGAAACGTCTGCACCTAACACCCTAACATGTACCCCAAGTCTAAACACCCCTAATCTGCCCCCCCCCTACACCGCCGCATCTAAATAAATTTATTACCCCTAAACCGCCGCTCCCGGACCCCGCCGCAACTATATTAAACATGTTAACCCCTTAACCCGCCTCTCCCGGACCCCGCCGCCACCTACATTATACATATTAACCCCTAATCTGTCGCCCCCTATACCACCGCCACCTACATAAACGTATTAACCCCTATCCTGCGGATCCTGGACCCTGCCACAACTAAATAAATTGTTTAACCCCTAAACCGCCGCTCCCGAACCACGCCGCCACCTATATAAAAATTATTAACCCCTATCCTGCCCCCCCATATCGCCGCCACCTATATAGAAATTATTAACCCCTATCCTGCCCCCCCATACCGCCGCCACCTATATTAAAATTATTAACCCCTAAACCTAAGTCTAACACTAACCCTAACCCCCCCAACTTAAATATTATTTTAATAAATCTAAATAATATTACTCGTATTAACTAAATTAATCCTATTTAAAACTAAATACTTACCTGTAAAATAAACCCTAAGATAGCTACAATATAACTAATAATTACATTGTAGCTATTTTAGGATTTATTTTTATTTTACAGGCAACTTTGTATTTATTTTAACTAGGTACAATAGTTATTAAATAGTTATTAACTATTTAATAACTACCTAGCTAAAATACTTACCAAATTACCTTTAAAATAAATCCTAACCTTGTTAAACTTGTTATAATTAAACCTAACACTACACTATCATTAAATAAATTACCTACAAATACCTAAAATTAAATTAAATAAACTAAACTATAGTACAAAATAAAACAAACACTACATTACAGAAAATAAAAAAAGAATTACAAGAAGTTTAAACTAATTACACCTAATCTAAGCCCCCTAATAAAATAATAAAACCCCCAAAATAAAAAAATGCCCTACCCTATTCTAAATTACCAAGTAACCAGCTCTTTTACCAGCCCTTAAAAGGGCTTTTTACGCGGCATTGCCCCAAAGTAATCAGCTCTTTTACCTATAAAAAAAAATACAACCCCCCAACATTAAAACCCACCACCCACATACCCCTACTCTAACCCACCCAACCCCCCCCTTAAAAAAACCTAACGCTAACCCCCTGAAGATCAATCTACCTTGAGTCGTCTTCACCCAACCGGGCCGAAATCTTCATCCAAGTGGCGCAGAAGAGGACATCCATCCATCCAGCAGAAGTCTTCATCCAGGCGGCATCTTCAATCTTCATCCATCCGGAGCGGAGCCATCTTCAAAGGAGCCGACGCAGAGCCATCCTCTTCAACCGACGACAGAATTAAGGTAGGAAAAATCTGATTGGCTGATTCAATCAGCCAATCGGATTGAGCTTGCATTCTATTGGCTAATTTGAACTTCAATCTGATTGGCTGATTGAATCAGCCAATCAGATTTTTCCTACCTTAATTCCGATTGGCTGATAGAATCCTATCAGTCAATCGGAATTCGAGGGACGCCATCTTGGATGACGTCCCTTAAAGGAACCTTCATTTGTCCTTCAGTCGTTGGTTGAAGAGGATGGCTCCGCGTCGGCTCCTTTGAAGATGGCTCCGCTCCGGATGGATGAAGATTGAAGACGCTGCCTGGATGAAGACTTCTACCGGATGAAGGACCTCCTCTGCGCACCTTGGATGAAGATTTCGGCCCGGTTGGGTGAAGACGGCTCAAGGTAGGATGATCTTCAGGGGGTTAGCCTTAGGTTTTTTTAAGGGGGGTTTGGGAGGGTTAGAGTAGGGGTATGTGGGTGGTGGGTTTTAATGTTGGGGGGTTGTATTTTTTTTTACAGGTAAAAGAGCTGATTACTTTGGGGCAATGCCCCGCAAAAAGCCCTTTTAAGGCCTGGTAAAAGAGCTGGTTACTTTGTAATTTAGAATAGGGTAGGGCCTTTTTTATTTTGGGGGATTTATTATTTTATTAGGGGGCTTAGATTAGGTGTAATTAGTTTAAACTTCTTGTAATTCTTTTTTATTTTCTGTAATTTAGTGTGTTTTTTTGGACTATAGTTTAGTTTATTTAATTTAATTTTAGGTAATTGTAGGTAGTTTATTTAATTTATTTAATGATAGTGTAGTGTTAGGTTTAATTGTAACTTAGGTTAGGATTTATTTTACAGGTAATTTTGTAAGTATTTTAACTGGGTAGTTATTAAATAGTTAATAACTATTCTACCTAGTTAAAATAAATACAAAGTTTCCGGGAGCGGCGGTTTAGGGGTTAATGAGTTTAATGTAGATTGTGGCGGTGTAGTGGGGGGGCAGGATAGGGGTTAATAACTTTAATATAGATGGCGGTGGGCTCCGGGTGCAGCGGTTTAGGGGTTAAACAATTATTTATTTGCGGCGGGGTCTGGGATCTGCAGGATAGAGGTTAATAACTTGAATATAGGTGGCGGCGGTGTAGTGGGGGGCACGATAGGGGTTAATAGGTATGATGTAGGTGGCGGCGGGGTTCGGGAGCGGCGGTTAAGGGGTTAATACATTTATTATAGTTGCGGCGGGGTTCAGGAGCAGCGGTTTAGGGGGTAATAACTATATTTAGTTGTGGGGGGCTCCGGGAGTGGCGGTTTAGGGGGTAAAACGGTGTAGTTTAGTGTGGGTGCTTAGTGACAGGCTATCAAAAAAGCTGCGAAGAAGCCGATGAGCAGCGAGATCGATGACTGTTAGTTAACAACAGTCCGCTGCTCTTCGCTCCGTACTTGGTGCGCGGCTTCTTGACAGCTTTTTTGATAACTTTGGCGAACGCATTCAGGTCCGCGGCAGCGATGGTAGGTGAGCTTAGGCGAGCATATTGAGACGGCGAATGCAGCTAAGTAGACGGCTTCATAACTAGAGGCCCAAGTCTGAAGAGCCCTGAAAATAGCACAGTTGTAGAACATTTATTGGCAACCTCACCTCCCGAGATGTCCAAACCCCTTGTGCTATCACAAAAAAAAAAACAGATCATCACAATCCAGAGAGGATGAGCAAAAGAAGCCCCTTGAATAATGAACTGATGATCCAGCCACCAAGTCAGAGACTGACTTGTACTGTGATACAGAAAAATCGCTGAGTATGATCCCTGCACCACTGACGAAGCATACAAAGCTGAAGAGGTTTCATGTGAAATGGGAAATAGAGTAAATGGAATTGCATCTGAAGCTGCAACCATGAGACTCAGTGCTTCCATACAAAGAGCAATAGAGGAAAACAGAGGGACTAAAGGTTCAGACAGGGTGACATAAATTGTTGCCTTCTCTGATCTGTTAGACTCAAAGAAAACTTTGGAAAATTGCTCCTCCAACCATGCTATTGAAGAAACAACAACTGTCTGTTGGTGTGAGATTCTGCTAAATGAAAAAGATGGAGCTTGAACCAAGATATCGTCCAGGTAAGGAAACACTGCAATACCCTGAGATCTGATCCCAGACAATAGGGCACCTAGAACCTTTGTGAAAATTCTTAGAGCTGTAGCCAGACCAAATGGTAGAGCAACAAACTGAAAATGCTTGTCTAGAAAAGCAAACCTCTGAAACTGGTAATGTTCCCTTTGAAATTGAACATGCAGATAAGCATCCTTTAAATCTATTGCATATATTTCACACTAGTTTGGGCTGTGCATTGCTACAACAACATATGTTCACATTTTCAAAGGGAACATTTTATAAGTAAGGCATTAAAAATAGAATTATACAAGAATTATACTCAGTACTCACCAGAGTGCTGCTTATTAAGACACCATACTGCCTATTGACATCTGCTGAAGAAATGCACACTACATCAAGCTAACCCTATTCTCTCTCTTCTGCTTTGAGGTACGTGACTATATTCCCTGTCAATCTGCAAAGCATTCACTGCACTCTGTTCTTTTTCCTCTCCTGTAACTATTTTGGTAAGTGACTGTCATGCTTCTGACTTGTACCTTTAAGACCTAGCATATGAGCCCTATTTAAAGCTCCTCCTTTTGGGTCTCATTGCTAGTTAATGAAGTTCCGTTACAGGAAGTGCTACTTCCAAAGCTAGCCTCAAGCTGATTCCTTTTGTATGCGTTCATTCTGAGCCCTTCGCTACTCCGCCACTGAAGGACCTGGGAGACCCCGGCAAGCCCTCAGTCAGCCTCTCACTACAGAGGAGGTTAGAATACCTCTTACTTCAGTATTGCCGTACAAGCCCTGCAGATTGCGGTTTGCATGAGAACTCTGACGTCACCCTGCACTCGCAAGCCAGCAGCACTGGACGCTCACCCTCAGATCAGCAGCAGTGGAAAACCGGTAACGCTGTATCACAGCAAATAACATTCTTTCTATCGTTGTCTTGCTCTGTTGCTCTCCCATACTTGACTGCCTAAACTTATATATATTGGAAACACAAGGTTGCAACTTACGATTGCTATAATTGCTACACCTGCTACAGTTTCATTTTATCTGTCTGCTGAAAACGCTGTGTGTCTGCTTACACTGATATTTACTGTTTCTCTTACATGAATTAATCTCTCATATGAACTGGTGCAAGAATGAACTGACACATCTTTGTATATATGTATATATGGATTCAGTTATACTCTCCCATGGAATAAGCCTCTTTGAATTGTTACTACTTGCAAACTAACCTGCTTGTGATTCCTAATCAAGCCTGCTTCCATGCTATTTGAAAGCTGATACATGAACTGCCTATACTAACGATTTAACTCAGCTTGTGTGAAACATAACCCATTAACCCTCTGTTGCTGCTACTCTGAAGTTGGAGGTTTCTTACTAAAATACCAGGCATCTTCTGTTCATAACAACTAATCCTGTCTTTAGAGTGTTAAGTGGTATTGAACTGTGGCTCTCATTCCTTTGTCAGATTAAATCTGAACTCACCAGCATCTCTCTTACACCTTGTTACTATTAACATTTTGTTGCTCTCAGCTCCTATTCCTAGCTGTTTACTAAATATCCTCTGTTACCCAGTATCTATCTCACATACCTACGTATTGCCATATTAAAATGACTATATCGTCATCCCACAGTCAATGAGCATAATTGAATTCTGATTTTAACATCCATAGAATTCAGGTTTGGTGTGAGACTGTGTGGCATATGTAAGTATAAATTGGATTCCAGGCTTATAACAGAAGTAGAGAATAATCTACTCCCCTGTCATACAGGGTGTTACCTTACAGTGACTATATTCCCTGTCAATCTGCAAAGCATTCACTGCACTCTGTTCTTTTTCCTCTCCTGTAACTATTTTGGTACGTGACTATATTCCCTGTCAATCTGCAAAGCATTCACTGCACTCTGTTCTTTTTCCTCTCCTGTAACTATTTTGGTATATGACTATATTCCCTGTCAATCGGCAAAGCATTCACTGCACTCTGTTTTTTTTCCTCTCCTGTAACTATTTTGGTATGTGAATATTTACATAGAGCAAATGATTTTAGTTTGTTAATTTAGTCCTACATTTGTTGTACTATTATCCAATGTCTTACTTTTAATGTTTTGTTAATTGCCATGTGATGCTCAATCCTTATCAATACTTGATATTATTCTAAAATGTATAGCTGTCTTATGCCACGGTTTTAACCCCCTCCAAATTTTAGTGTCTGTTTACTTAACATCTCACCCTGACCAAACCAGAATCTAACTTTCCAATTGGCCTTTCCAATTGTCTTTGATTAGCAATCAACTAAATTTAGTGGACTGAGCTGACTGCCCTGCCTGCATATATTTCACACTAGTTTGGGCTGTGCATTGTACTGGGCTGTGCATTGCTACAACAACATATGTTCACATTTTCAAAGTGAACATTTTATAAGTGAGGCATTAAAAATAGAATTATTCAAGAATTGAACAAGGATTGGGCAAGGGGCAAGACACAAGGCAAGTACTTTTGTAATATTATGTTTTATGTACCTAATTGTTTCCTTATGCAATTGCTGCTGTAATACTGTGTTTTATGTGTTTAACTAGTTCCAACTTTTGTAAAAATGCTCAATATATTCATAATCATTTTTGCAACCTCTTGTCTCTATAACAAACTACATTATTCAATTACTCCTTCTCCCTCTCCACCTGCACTGTTCATTAACCCATCTCTCTTAAACTCACCTTACTTTTGTACTCATGAACTTTACCTATTCCTAAACACTCTCCCCCCTGCAGCTCGTCTCAAAAACAGTCTCACTACTGCAAATCCGTATATCATCTCGTCACTCTCCCTCTTGCTTTTACTTACCGCTGGGGACATCTCCCCTAATCCTGGTCCCCAACCACTGCCTAGCCAAAAACAAAACTCTGCAAACCTTACTCACATTCCTCTTGCATCAAAAGCCACTACCCCTTTCACTTGCACACTCTGGAACTCTCGCTCTGTTTGCAACAAGCTCACCTCTATACATGACCTCTTCATCTCCCGCTCCCTCAACCTTCTGGCCCTAACAGAAACCTTGCTCTCTCCCCTAGACACAGCATCCACTGCTGCTCTGTCACATGGGGGTCTCCACTTCAGCCACATTCCTAGGTCTGGTAATAGACAAGGAGGTGGTGTAGGTATTTTACTTTCCTCTCATTGCATCTTTCAACAAATACATCCCATCTGTTCACTCACATTTCCCTCATCCGAACCCCATATGATTTGCGTATTCTCCCCTCTCTGTGTACGTGTTGCAGTCATATACCGACCCCCCTGGCTCCTCATCTCAATTTCTAGATCACTTGGCTGCCAGGCTACCTTATTTCCTTTCCTCAGACACCCCTGCCCTCATTCTTGGTGACTTCAACATCCCTCTTGGCAATCCCACTGCCTCATCTGCAAAACGACTTCTGCAACTCACTTCCTCTTTCTGTCTGTCACAATGGACTGATTCTCCCACTCACAAAGACGGTCACTCTCTTGACCTGATCTTTAGCTATCAATGCACTCTCTCAAACTTCTCAACTCCCCCTTTCCTCTTTCTGACCACCATCTCCTTACTGGCAACATATCATCCCTCCCTACAACTCTCCCTCCTTCTACTCCTGACACCAAACTTCACAGAAGCATTATGTCATTAGATCAGCAACAGCTTGCTAATTCCCTCAAACCTCTTCTCTAATTTTTCTCCTTTTTCTGCCCTGAACAATCTATCTGCCACCATAATTCCACCCTTATACCCATCCTTGACAATCTCGCCCCTCTTACCATAGCTTGGAAATCACACACTCATTCTCAGCCCTGGCATACTTCTCTGACACTACGTAGATGTTCCCGTACTGCTGAGCGGCACTGGAGAAAATCTCAGAGTTCAGCTGATTTTCTTCATTACAAAGTCATCTTGAACTCCTACTATTCTGCCCTTAATCTCCATAAGCAACACTACTTCTCTACTCTTATCTCTAATCTTTCTTCAAACCCAAAACATTTGTTCAATACTCTCCTCCTCCCTCCCTCACCTCTTAATACAACTTCTCTGTCAGCTCAGGACTTTGCCAGCCACTTCAATAACAAAATTGACTCCATCAGAAATGAAATCAGCTCTCAACATAATTCCATTCTCTCACCCCCTCAAATGCTCTCACTCAACCACAACCCACATAACCTTAAACTTAGCTCATTCTCCCCTGTTACTGAGGAAGTAAGGCATTTATACTGCGCTCTCACCTTACTACCTGTCCCCTTGACCCTATCCCCTCACAGCTACTCCCCTCCCTCTCTGCTACCCTTACCCATATACTAACACACATTTTCAACCTCTCCCTCAGCACCGGTATATTTTCCCTCATCGATGAAACATGCACTGGTCACACCTATCCTCAAAAAACCTTCCCTTGATCCTACCTCCCCATCCAACTACCGCCCTATTTCCCTCCTCCCTCTTGCCTCAAAACTTCTTGAAAAACTAGTATATATAAGCCTATCCTTAAACTCCCTTCTTGACCCATTGCAATCTGGATTTAGTCCCCATCACTCCACAGAGACAGCTGTTGTTAAGGTTACCATGACCTACTTACAGCAAAATCAAAAGGCCACTTCTCTCTGCTTATCCTCCTTGATCTGTCTGCAGCCTTTGACACTGTTGACCACCCTCTCTTGCTCCAAACCTTCCAATCCTTCGGCATCTTTGACACAGCCCTTTCGTGGCTCTCTTCCTACCTGTCAAACCGTACCTTTAGTGTAGCCTTCTCTGGGGCCTCCTCTGCCCCGTCACCGCTTTCTGTCGGAGTACCGCAAGGCTCTGTCTTCGGTCCCCTTCTCTTCTCAATCTACACGTCATCACTAGGTTCCCTAATAAAGTCCCACGGTTTACAATATCATTTGTATGCCGACGACACCCAAATCTACTTCTCTGCACCAGACCTATCTCCTTCCTTGCTAACCCGTGTCACTAACTGTCTTTCTCACATCTCTTCCTGGATGTTCTCTCACTACCTCAAGCTAAATCTCTCCAAAACTGAGCTCATTTTCCCCCCTTCTTCCAAAATCTCCACCCCCAATCTCTCTATAACTGTCGACAACTCCATCATTACCCCTACCTCGCATGCCCGATGTCTCTGGGTCACATTTGACTCAGATCTTTCTTTCACTCCTCACATTCAGTCCTTGGCTAAAGCCTGCCGCTTCCACCTTAAAAACATCTTGAAAATTCGACACTTCCTTACACAAGACACAACTAAGATTTTAATCCACTCTCTCATTCTTTCCCGCCTTGATTACTGCAACTCTGTCCTCTCTGGTCTCCCCACCTGCCACCTAGCTCCTTTACAATCCATAATAAATGCCTCTGCCAGACTCATCTTCCTTACACGTCGCTCTTCATCTGCTGCACCTCTCTGCCAATCCCTTCACTGGCTTCCTCTTGCCTTTAGGATCAAATACAAAATAACAAATTGTACCACACACAAATATAATATACAAAATAAAACAATATTAGTATAAAATATAATCAGCCATATAAGAAAAATAAATAAATAAATAAAATATATGTCTGTCTAAATGTCTAATACAAAACGACACCAACATATAAAAATTCCACATATGGATACAAAGTACTTGTATAGAATAATAGTCCGTTAGACTGTCCCAGAGAATATATGTGTCCACTAAAATATTCTCCCAGAGACCATAAAATCTTCTCAACATGGAACCACAGCCAGATGATTGGCAGCTCTCTCCACAATAAGATCGAGAAATCAAAACCAATTCCTGGAAGACAAAAAAAGAGAGGCGCCCTTGGTGCAGCAAATCCTAAACAACGTGGACCCAGTATCAACATTAAGTGATTCGATACTCACAAAGAAAGTTGCACATCCAGTGCAATAATAAATGAGCTGAAACTTCAGAGCCGTTCGGCTGACTCACCACTGGCAGGTCAGCTGTGTGTAGGAGCGAAAACTCAGTCGGTGTCTCGATTTCCAGTAAAGCTTGCAGGCTCTGAACACCAGCTATGTTCCAATAGCGACACAATCCACAGTCAGTAATTGGTGGAAATAAATGTTCCAGAGCAAGGTAGAAAAGTGAACAATAACGTTTATTAAAAACAATAAAAAGTTGCTTTGCGACGCGTTTCTCTGCTAGATATGCCTGAAAGCTTCAAGCGCTCCCTAAAGACTCTACTGTTCAGGGATGCTTACAACCTATGCTAACCTTACTTAATACCAATTCCACTCCTCCATCGCTATCCCCTGAACCCCCTTAGCATGTAAGCCTAAGAGTCCAGCTGTTTGTAGATCACCTTCTTAAGATCTGACTACAACAGTGCAACTCTTGGCAGGGCCCTCTACCCATTTGAACCCTATATTTGTTTTGTTGTACTCCCCCTTTGTTTATAGCGCTGCGGAATCTGTTGGCGCTCTACAAATAACCGATAATAATAATAAGCTTACCTTGCTGAACAAAAGGGGGAATAGTCCGAATAGTTTCCATTTTGAAAGTAGGAATTCTGACAAACCTGTTCAGAGCTTTCAGATCCAGAGCAGGTCTGAAAGTACCTTGCTCCTTTGGAACAATGAAGAGATTTGAATAAAATCCAATCCCCTGTTCCTGCCAAGTTTCTGGAACAATCACTTTAATAGTTTTCAGATCAAAAACAGACTGAAAAAATGCTTAGGCCTTTGAGGGATTCCTTGGAACATTGGTCAGAATAAACTTCCTCTGGGAGGACTTGTTCTGAATCCTATTCGATAACCCTGGGAAACTATATTCAGAACCCAGAGATCTGGAACAGACTGCAACCAAGCCTCCTGATCCGGGGCCACACCTTCATGCAAACTTTGAAGTAGGAGTGGATTTTATGGCTTGCTTGGACAAGTTTCAATTAGTACGAGGCCTACATACTGGGCCAGAGGTGCTTTGTTTTTGAGGGGAATCAACTTTTTGTTCCTTGTTCTGACGAAAGGAACGAAAATGATTGAATGCTTTAGATTTCCCCTTGGACTTCTTGTCTTGAGGAAGAAAAGCCTCTTTACCTCCACTAACAGTAGAAATGATAGAATTCAAATCAGAACCAAATAATTTCTTTCCCTGAAAAGAAAGAGACACAAGTCTGGATTTAGACACCATATCAACAGACCAGGACTTAAACCTTCTAGAAAGGATATGCTTTTCACATTAATTTTAATAATATCAAATACAGCATCACAACAACAAACAAGTAAACCCAAAATATCTTCACTGGCAGAAACATTAGAACACTGTTCTGAAAGACTAGTCAACCAGTAAAGAGAAGCAGCAGCTAAATTAGCAATAGAGATAGCAGGCCTAAACAAATACCCTGCTTGCAGAAAGGCCCTTCAAATTAAGGATTTTAACGTCCTATCTAAAGGGTCTTTTAAAGAAGTGCTGTCTTCCAAAGGGATAGTAGTATGCTTTGCAAGAGTGGAAATGGCCCCATCTACCTTAGGGACAGTTTCCCACAGTTCATTAGACAGGTAAAGGATATAACTTATTAAACCTAGCAGAAGGATTAAAAGAATTGCCTGGCTTAGACCATTCCCTAGAAACTATCTCAGAGACAGCATCTGGAATAGGAAAAACCTTAGAGGGTTTAGCAACAGTCTTAAAAACTTAAACTAAACTATTAAAAGGCTTATTCTCAGAACCCTTAGAGTCTTTTACCCCTAAAGTAAGTAAAACCTCTTTCAAAAGAGAACTGATATGCTCAAATTTAGACTTTTAGAGGATGTATCAGGTTCAAATCAGAGGAGGACCCCTCATCATTAGAGGAAACTTCTCCTTCTGAAGAAACAGTAGTATTCCTGGCCTCAGGAGACATAGCACTAGTAGAAGGTCAATTCTGAAGCGTATTACCTTTCACATTTACTTGAAGGCAGGAGAGCTGCCAACACTTCAGAAACTGCAGATTTGATTAGATTTTTCACACCCAGAGCAAAATCTGTAGAGCTCCCCTGTAAAGAACAAACAGAAGGATCAGTAATACCCATAAAAGCAGAATTAGGTTGATCTGAATGCACATATCTAAACATGAGCCACATAAATAAGCTGGAGATTAAACATCAGCTTTTTTACAATAAACACACAATATTGGTAGGAAGGTGTTCAGGGGGCTTCTAAGGTAGATTTAGGGATAGAATTAGAAAGCTCCATTATAGCATTGAAATACAATAGCATAATATAACCCCTTAAAAAGTTTGTGAGGAATGGAAAACTCACACCCTCCTAAAGAAGCTATATAAAACAGCCAAACTGAAAAAAAAAACTCCACTTCCGAAGCCTGGATAATGCTCAGCTGAATAGGAAGACGCTCATAAAACCGTTGTAAGAGAGATTATCACACTATACCCGACGTGCACGTACCAGAGGGCCTATGCACGCTAACCCTACGTGTGTTAACCTGAAAGCCAAAGCAGGAATAAACTAACACTCTAGAATGTGCGGAATTCCAAGTGCCCATGAGCGCTAACCCGATGAGCACCCAAAAAATTGGATACGCACTAGAAATTCCAACAAAAGGGAATAATATATAGATTCTGTCCCAAGGGCTGTATATATAACTAAATATATAACTATAGATATCCACATAAGGCTATAGAGTGTCATATAGATACAAATAGATACTTACCAACAGACACTCATCTACCAGTAAACCAGTAGTGAAACATATCAGCAGAGGTTATGGAATAGGAGTATACTGTACAGGTCTTTGTAACCAATTATGGAAGGTCTGTGACAAATTTTCCCATGAGGTGAAAAAAAGGGCCACTGACCATACCCATATACATCCTTCTGACAAACACTGTACACTGAGGGAAAACGAGCCTCAACATTGACTGAAACCCCTCTCTCTGAAGAAATTAATGCACATCTTCATTCTTCAGCCACCTCCAGCGGAGGCAAAGACAAGACCTAGGTACCTCTGAGTTGGGAGGGGTTTTATACAGCTCTTGTGGTTTGGGAATATTTGCCTCCTCCTTGTGGTAGGGAAGAGTAATTCCCAGGAGTAATGGATCGTGGACTTTCACCACCTGTATAAATCCATCACATCAGTTTTTGTACAAACTTTCTAGGTTTTTCACATGGCCTTTTTTACCGACACCCCCCCCCCACACACACACACACATAAACAGTTTAATATTTAACAACTATTATCACTTTATAGTTTCATGAAAATTTTAAAATAGTAAGCAAATCACACAATTAAACTATAAACCATGTATACACATTTTAAATATTAGCATTTGACTGTTCATTGATTATTGCAAAAAAGTATTGAAGAAGATTGTTAGCATAAAATGGTAAAAAATGGTTAATTGCACAACTAATGATGCTCATTTATATGTCAGCCAAGATAATATTTATTTTTTAAGATACAATGAGTCCATAGATTTCATCCTTACTTTTGGGATATCGCTTCCTGGTCAGCAGGAGGAGGCAAAGAGCACCACAGCAGAGCTGTATATATAGCTCTACCCTTCCCTCCCACTCTAGTCATTCTCTTTGCCTGTGTTAGTGATAGGTATAGGAAAAGTGAGGTGTTAGTTTATATTCTTCAATCAAGAGTTTTTTATTTTTAAAATGGTGCCAGTGAGTACTATTTTATTACAGGGTGTAGCCGTATTCCTTGTTAGCCTCTGGAGTAGAGCAACAGGTGGCTTTAAAGTATTGGGAACTGGTGGGATTAAATTCTCACTGCGCCTCCCATACTGTGTGCTGCCCTTCTGATGATGATCTTCGAAAATACTAACTAAGACCCTGTATGACTCCACAGAACTGCAGGAGGGAAAGAAGACCTCTTGATCCTGTGGGACCGTTCATGCTGTCACTCAGCATTAAGGTATGCACAGCATTATTTTCTGTGACAGTACTAATTCAGAGACAGCTGTACCCTTTATTCATCTGCCTCCCCTATTTTGATTGTGCCTCAGGGCTTCTCTTTTTATTATTACCAGGGAAGATGCGGTGGGGGAAGGTCAGGACAAGGAGCGCTCTGGTTATGAAATGGAGGTTACACTCTCTTTCTTAATGTAGCGCATAACGGCTGTGGGCTTGACGCTGGGGATCCTGGTTACAGAGTTATCTAATTCAGACTCCGGTGTGGGGGTAATTGTTTATATTGGCCAGATAGTGGTACGCTGTGTAAGAGGGACATAAGTGTGTGTTCATTGTTTTTATGCCATAACTTTTGCGGGGCATTGTTTTTCGACATTTTTATCACAGGAAGTACTAGTGTGTTTTTTCATGCCCACGATGGGCGGGGTTCTCTTTGCGTTCTCCAGGAAAAGCCGCACAGTTGTTTTTCTGGCTACGGAGTTAAGACTGCGTGGTTCGGCAGTGGTCGGACATCCGGATCAGTGCTGTTGCTGGAATTTCTAAGACTGCATGATTAGACATTGAAGCAGGCAGTCTTAGGCAGTGGAAAACTCGGCAGGCAGTGGTCGGGAATAACGTGGGGGCAGGTAGGTGCCTCAGCAGAGCTGTTGAGGCAACAGAGGTGTGCTATTTTCTGTCTTTTTTTTTTTGCTAAGCTTGTTAGGTTAACGGCTCTTACTTTAATAAGACAAAATAGAAAATTGGGCTTAATGTGTTTTAACCTTACTGTTACGTTCTGTGTTAGAACTAACAGATAGAGTGTGAGTACTGTTGATTTGCAATTTAAACCCACAGTTACACGTTATTTTCAGTATATTTTGACAGGAGTCAGATTAGGCTGTTTTAATATTATTATTTTTTTTTTGCAACCCACGACCAACTTTGTTTTGCTTAATTTGTTCACATGGAAGATCTTCAGAACGTTACATGTTCCATGTGTTGCATGCCAATCTGGAAAGTCCTGTTACTTTTTGTCTCTCATGCACTGAGAGGGCGTTACAGTTTAGAGAGCAAATTTTCATTGATAGAAATTTGGCAAAAGCGGATGCTTCTCAGGGTTCTACCAATGAGATACAGAGTATGCCGTAGTTTTCTCCTCAATCGTCACAACCCTTAATGCCTGCTCAGGCGCAGCCTAGTACCTCTGCAGCTTCTGCTGCGATTACACTTCAGGACATAGCTGCAGTTATATCATCTACTCTTTCAGATGCTTTATCTGCCTTCCCTGTATTTCAAGGCAAATGCAGAAGGAAGGACACCCAAGTGGTCAATACAGATTCTGATGCTTTAATGGCGATTTCAAATGTACCCTCCCAGGGCTCTGAATTGGAGGGTATGGAGGTCCTATCCGAAGGCAAACATTCTGACTCAGGAAGTGTCTTGCCACCGACAGATTCTGAAGTGGTTTCCTTCAGGTTTAAACTGAAACACCTCTGCCTGTTATTGAGGGAGGTTTTGGTGATTCTGGATGACTGTGATTCAATTGTGGTTCCTCCAGAAAAATTGAGTAAGTTTGACAGATATCTAGAAGTCCCTTCTTATTCTGACGTTTTTCCAGTTCCTAAGAGAACTTCTGAGATTATTGCTAAGGAATGGGATAGACCAGGCATTCCATTCTCTCCTCCTCTCGTTTTCAAGAAGATGTACCCTATAGCGGACGCTATCAGGGATTCTTGGCAGATGGTCCCTAAGGTGGAAGGAGCTATCTCCACCTTGGCTAAGTGGACTACTATTCCTATCGAGGATAGTTGTGCTTTCAAAGACCCTATGGATAAGAAATTAGAGGGTCTTCTTAAGAAGATCTATGTTCATCAGGGGTTGCTATTGCAACCGGCGGCCTCCATTGTTACGGTTACAAATGCGGCTGCGTATTGGTTTGATGCTCTGGAAGAGTCTCTTAAAACTGAGACTTCTTTGGAAGAGATACAGGATAGAATTAAGGCTCTTAAATTAGCAAATTAGTTTATTACGGATGCTTCTCTGCAGATCACCAAATTGGCGGCTAAGAAATCTGTTTTTTCCATCTTAGCACGCCGAGCCTTATGGTTGAAATCTTGGTCTGCGGATGTGTCATCCAAGTCTAAGCTTCTGGCTATTCCTTACAAGGGGAAGACACTGTTCAGTCCTGACTTGAAGGAAATTATTTCTGACATCGTGGGAGGCAAGGGTCATCTCCTCCCTCAGGATAAAAAAATCCAAACAGAGAGGTCGACAGAGTAATTTTCGTTCCTTTCGAAATTTCAAGGGAATCCCCCCCTTCCTCTTCCTCTAAACAGGAAGGGAACTATTCTCAAGCCAAATCTACCTGGAGACCCAACCAGTCTTGAAACAAAGGTAAACAATCCAAGAAGCCTGTGGCTGCTCCCAAGTCAGCATGAAGGGCTGGCCCCCAATCCGGGACTGGATCTTGTAGGGGGCAGACTGTCTTTCTTCATTCAGGCTTGGATAAGGGATGTTCAGGATCCCTGGACATTAGAGATAGTGTCTCAGGGATACAAGCTGGAATTCAGAAATTTTTCCCCAGAGGAAGGTTTCTTCTTTCTCGATTGTCTGTCGACCAGATTAAAAGAGAGGCGTTCTTACGCTGTGTAAGAGACCTCTCCTCCATGGGAGTAATTTGTCCCGTTCCAATTCAGGAACAGGGACAGGGGTTTTATTCAAATCTGTTTGTAGTTCCCAAAAAAGAGGGAACTTTCAGACCTATCTTAGACCTCAAGAGTCTAAACAAGTTTCTCAGAGTTCCATCTTTCAAGATTATTAACTATTCGTACCATTCTTTCATTGATCCAGAAGGGTCAATTTATGACAACAGTGGATCTAAAGGATGCATATCTTTGTGTTCCTATCCACAGAGATCATTACAAGTTCCTGAGGTTTGCCTTTCTGGGCAAACATTATCAGTTTGTGGCTCTCCCTTACGGGTTGGCAACGGCGCCCAGGATTTTCACAAAAATTCTGGGGTCTTTATTGGTGGTTCTAAGGCCGCGGGGCATAGCAGTGGCACCTTATCTGGATGATATACTGATTCAGGCACCATCATTTCAAATGGCAAGGTCCCATACCGACATTGTACTTTCCTTCCTAAGGACCCACGGGTGGAAGGTAAACCTGGAAAAGAGTTAATTAGTTCCTCAGACAAGGAAGCCCCGTCTGGGAACTATAATCAACTCTATTTCAATTAAGAATTTTCTGGCGGAAGTCAGAAAGTTAAAGATTCTGAATACATGCAAAACATTCAGTCCAATCCTCGTCCATCAGTGGCTCAGTGCATGGAGGTAATCAGATTGATGGGGGCAGCAATGGAAATTGTACCATTTGCGCGGTTTCATTTCAGGCCTCTGCAATTGAGCATGCTCAGGCAGTGGAATGGGGATTATACAGATCTGTCTCCTCTAATATATCTAGATCAGGAGACAATGGATTCTCTTCTATGGTGGTTGTCACTGGATCATCTGTCTCAGGGGACATGCTTCCGCAGACCCTCATTGGTGATAGTGACAACGGATGCCAGTCTGTTAGGTTGGGAGCAGTTTGGAACTCCCTAAGGGCTCAGGGTGTATGGACTCCGGCGGAGTCTCTTCTTCCCATCAATATCCTGGAGATGAGAGCAATATTCAATGCTCTTCGGGCTTTGTCCTCAGTTGGCTTCGGCCCAATTCATCAGATTTCAGTCGGACAACATAACAACGGTAGCTTACATCAATCATCAGGGAGGAACAAGGAGTTCCTTAGCGATGACAGAAGTAGCCAAGATAATAAGACTTTCTGAGCAGCTAGACATTTCATCTGTGGGAATGGGAACTCCATCTGGAGATATTTTCCAACCTGATTCTCAGATGGGGCAGGCTGGAGTTGGATCTCATGGCATCTCGTCAGAATGCCAAGCTTCCAAGATACGGGTCCAGGTCCAGGGATCCTCAGGCGGAGCTGATAGATGCTCTGGCAGTACCTTGGTCTTTCAGCCTAGCTTATGTATTTCCTCCGTTTGCTCTTCTTCCCAGGGTGATTGCTTGAGTCAAACAGGAGAGGTCGTCGGTAATACTCATCGCTCCTGCGTGGCCTAGCAGGATTTGGTATGCGGATCTGGTGGACATGTCATCTCAGCCACCGTGGAAGCTACCGTTGAGGAAAGACCTTCTCATTCAAGGTCCCTTCCATCATCCGAATCTAGTTTCTCTGCAGCTGACTGCTTGGAGATTGAACGCTTAATTTTATCTAAGCGAGGGTTTTCTGATTCGGTCATAGATACCTTAATTCAGGCACGTAAGCCTGTTACTAGGAAAATTTACCATAAGATCTGGCGTAAATATCTTTATTGATGTGAATCCAAGGGCTACTCATGGAGTAGGGTTAGGATCCCAGGATTTTGTCCTTTCTCCAAGAAGGATTGGAGAAGGGGCTGTCAGCAAGTTCCTTAAAGGGACAGATTTCTGCTTTATCTATTTTGTTACACAAGCATCTGGCAGATGTTCCAGATGTACAATCTTTTTTGTCAGGCTCTGACTAGAATCATGCCTGTATATAGACCAATTGCTCCTCCTTGGAGTTTAAATTTAGTTCTTAGAGTTCTTCAAGGGGTTCCGTTTGAACCTATGCATTCCATTGATATTAAGTTATTATCTTGGAAAGTCTTATTTCTGGTTGCTATTTCTTCTGCTCAAAGAGTTTCTGAGCTTTCAGCATTACAGTTTGATTCTGCTTATCTTATTTTCCATTCGGATAAGGTGGTGGTGTTACGTACTAATCCTGGTTTTCTTCCTAAAGTTGTTTCAAACAAGAATATTAATCAGGAGCTTGTTGTTCCTTCCTTGTGTCCTAATCCTTCCTCTAAGAAGGAACGTGTGTTACATAATTTAGACGTAGTCCGTGCTTTTAAAGTTTTACTTACAAGCGACTAAGGATTTTCGGCAATCGTCTTCTTTGTTTATCGTTTTTTCAGGAAAACGTAGGGGTCAGAAAGCTACGGCTACCTCTCTTTCTTTTTGGCTGAAGAGTATCATCCGTTTTGCATATGAGACTGCTGGACAGCAGCCTCCTGAACTAATTATGGCTCATTCCACTAGGGCTGTGGCTTCCTCATGGGCATTTAAAAATGATGTTGAACAGATTTGCAAAGCTGCAACTCTTCACACTTTTTCCAAATTTTCCAAATTTGATACTTTTGCCTCGGCTAAGGCTGGGTTTGGGAGGAAGATTCTTCAAGCAGTGGTGCCTTCTGTTTAGGTTCCCTGTCTTGTCCCTCCCTTTTCATCCGTGTACTATAGCTTTGGTATTGTATCCCACAAGTAAGGATGAAATCCGTGGACTCATTGTGTCTTAAAAAATGAAAAGACAATTTATGCTTACCTGATAAATTTATTTCTGTTTGGATACGATGAGTCCACGGCCTGCCCTGTTTTATGAGACAGGTCTTTATTTTTGTTAAACTTCAGTCACCTCTGCACCTTGGCTTTTCCTTTCTCTTCCTAACTTCGGTAGAATGACTGGAGTGGGAGGGAAGGGAGGAGCTATATATACACCTCTGCTGTGGTGCTCTTTGCCTCCTCCTGCTGACCAGGAGGCGAAATCCCACAAGTAAGGATACATTACCCACAAGTAAGGATACATTACCCACAGGTAAGCATACATTTTCTTATCCAAACACAAACAAACAAACAATTGAAATACTAATTTTAGGTTAATTTTATATGCCCTATGTTTGAAGATGTGAACATAGCTTTGAGGCTGAAGCAGACCTGAAACACTAGGATGACTTTCACTCTTAACTGTGGCCAACAGATGTTGCCCATATGCAGAGATGCCAAGCGTATAAGATTTCGGACAGGAACCTTGTCCATCCAGCCTTTGATAAATTGGGACATTTATCTACTAAAATTCAGATAGGTATTAATGTAGAAAATATATAGATTAGCTTTTCAACTGGGACAGAATGTACAAGTTTATTTGAAAAACGGAATTAATCAAATTTTATAAAATCATTTCAAACTGAAAGACTACGGGCCAGATATTTGCGCTTGTCAGGTTGTGCTCATATTACGAGTTGAAAGTAAACTGTTTTTCCTCGATCGCTATCCCAACGAGCGCTCAAAGACGAAGTTAGAATATCGCATGCACGTTCACGTATTTCCCTATAGCAGTTAATGGAGAAAAAAAGTGGAAAGAAAACACCCCACGCTCGTGCAATCCCGATTGCATATTCTCATGTGCGCTAACCCGACATGAAAATATGAATATTTCACAATCCTATGTTCTTCAGCTAAAAAAAACGTGTTCTGTGTATTCATAAATACATTTTACTACATATCTGATTTTTTGGGAGTAAAATATATATGTGTATATGTTTGAGAGCTTGCATTTGTATGTCTGTATTAGGGACCCAGGTTTTGGGAGAGACTTTGACGTGGTACCTGGGCTTGTCCCATATATATATATATATATATATATATATATATATGCTCTCATTTGCTGGATATACATTTTGAGCTTGCTGTCCGTTTAAATTGATATTTATATTTAGGTAAACCAACCTGTTCTGAATATTTATAAAGAATTGAAATCTATTTATTGTACTAGCCATTTCTGTTAAATAACTTATTTTAGATTCTCCTGCCCACAAAAACCACCCTCTTGTGGAATACTTGAATATAAGCACTGGATTGGCTGGTTGTGTGCTGTTACTAGATGTGCTAGATGCAGCCAGGTAATTGGCACTGTCCAGGGGGCATTTTGACAGGCACATATTTTTTGCTGTTCACAGTTTTCAAAAAAAACATTTTTGTTGTAGAGATTTGTATGTGTATACAAATTAGCTTTCCTAATATGAAGATAAAACCATGTATCCTATTATCCACTGATTATGCAGACACACATATTTGGCATTTCATAAGAGTTAGTTTAAAATATGTTTTAAAAAATTACATTTGAAGCCATATTGCTTATATTTGTATTTATTAGTGCTAGCATCTGCATCGTATTCTATTAGCACAGCCTTTCATATTTCCAACACTTTCAGGCACAGTTTTTGTGTAATAGCCAATAATGACATTGCGATCTTGGTCTGGCTTGCAGCCAGTGCTAGGAGCCTAACCAATTAGAATGTTTACTTTAAAGGACTTGTGCTGTTTGCTGCAGAACTGGTATGTACAGATTGTCTTGTGTAGTAAGAAAGCATCTACATATTTCATGCTTCACATATAGCAGGTAATCAATGGCAATTTGTATGATATCATTGTAATTATCCCACATACACACCCAAGCCTCCTTATAAAGGGACCTGAAATGTAGTAAGAATAATGTAATCGTACTACTGAAACACAAGCACATCTAGAACAGGGTTGTTCAAGAATGTGCAATTTTGTCCTATTGACTGGTACTGGAAGAGCAATTACTTATATTTTGTATATCACATCAGGATTTTAGTATAGTCAGGATACTGTGTTGTTATAGAAGGTGGTTAGGCGAGGAATTGGGTGCATTTCTAAGCAAAAAAGGTACTGCACTACATTAAAGGGACATAAAACACCTTTGGCCAGATAACGAGTGGAGTGCTAACAGGCGCTAGCAATAAGGGGTTTATCACAGCTGTTTGTGCATCAGGTTTTTTCGCTGGTATTACAAGTTGAAAGTAAAAGTAAGTGCTTGAGCGTAATTGAAGTTAAAGCATGTCAGGTTAATGTGTCCTCAGAGCTCTGGTTTACTGTTTCGCCAAACAAAAAAAGTGTCACAAAACACATCAAAAATACATTACAAAGTACAATTACTCTCATAATAACACCATCTAATAAGAATTAGTAATTTTTTTTTATAAGGGCTCAAAGGTATGAGGTCTCAGGTGTTAGGAAAAAAAACAGACAAAAGGGCTTTAACATAGACATACATACATATACTTGTTAATGATGTGACGAAGTGAGGAGAACCTCACGAAACGTGTTAGGCCACGCCCATTACACCACAAGATCAGCTTTGAAGCCGTTTCCCTTTAGACGGTTTAGAGGGTGCTTCACAAAGGTTGTGGTATTTGTTGAGATTTGGCGATTTCAGGAACTTGCTGGATCTGCTGGTGCCAGATTACAGAGTGCCTGTTTACAGAGCTGACTTGTCTCAGCTTGCAGGATAAAGACTGTTAATCAGAGGGATACTTTGGATCTGCACTATCGCTTTGTGCAATAAACGCCTACATCATACCTCATATCTGTTTGAGGGTATTTCATGTGAGTGTGTTATTTATAGTTTTGTCTGCAATAAAAATAATTTTATTGGTTTACACTTAGGGGTTTATTTAACATAGTGCGAGCGGACATGATACAATATAGCGCATCATGTCCGCTGCACATCGATAAATGCCGACAGCATACACTGTCGGCATTTATCATTGCACAAGCAGTTCTTTCCGCCCCCTGCAGATTGGCTGCTAGCAGGGGGTGTCAATCAACCAGATCATTTTGGATCGGGTTGATTTCTGTCCGCGGCCTTAGAGCAGATGGACAAGTTATGGAGCAGCGGTCTTTAGACCACTGCTTCATAACTTCTGTTTCCGGTGAGCTTAAAGGCTTACAGGGAACAAGGGGCATCAAGATCCATACAGAGCTTGATAAATCAGCCCCTTAGAGTGATTTTGCACTCTATTTTCTTCTTTGTTTTCTAATGATGTATATCTATGTATACAGTGTATATATATATATATATATATATATATATATATATATATATATATATATATATGTGTGTGTGTGTGTGTACATATGTATATATTTATATGTGCATAAATCTATTTACAGACATATATATGTATATATATTGTTAAAGTTATTTCAGCACATAGGGAATATATTTATATGAAAAATATTTTCCACATCTTGTCTTTTAAATATTTACAAGATGAGGGTGCCCAGGGTTACTTTAATAATCATAAGACTAAGAATAAGAGCTCACTAGGGGCAATAAAATATTTACTGTCCTAGAGGCAGATTAACCTATCCACAGCACACAAATAATAAATTTCAAAATCTAATTTATTGGAAAAGGGTTAGACTAACCAGATAATTAAAGCAACTTGAAATTTTACCAACCGTTATGTTGAATAAACATTAGTGATGTTGCGAACCTAAAATTTTGTGTTCACGAACGGCGGACGCGAACTTCCACAACTGTTCGCGAACGGGCGAACCGCCATAGACTTCAATAGGCAGGCGAATTTTAAAACCCACAGGGACTCTTTCTGGCCACAATAGTGATGGAAACGTTGTTTCAAGGGGACTAACAAAACTCTCATGGAAAATTACATAGTTGATGCAGAGTCAGGTTTTAATCCATAAAGGGCATAAATCACCTAACATTCCTAAATGGTTTGGAATAACGTGCTTTAAAACATCAGGTATGTACACTACTGTTACACCAGATATGAGTTGCACTGGGGTGACACTGTGCCCTGGCAGGCAGGCACTTAAACGCACACGTGTGAAGGAAACTGACTGCTATTATTTAACACAGTAAAAAAAGTGTTTGTTTTTTTAAATCTACACTACTGTTACACCAGATATGAGTTGCACTGGGGTGACACTGTGCCCTGGCAGGCAGGCACTTAAACGCACACGTGTGAAGGAAACTGACTGCTATTATTTAACACAGTCAAAAAAGTGTTGTTTTTTTTTAAATCTACACTACTGTTACACCAGATATGAGTTGCACTGGGGTGACACTGTGCCCTGGCAGGCAGGCACTTAAACGCAAACGTGTGAAGGAAACTGACTGCTATTATTTAACACAGTCACAGTTGTTTTTTTTAAATCTACACAACTGTTACACCAGATATGAGTGGTGGCACTGGGCAAGTGGGCACAGTATACGCTGTGAGGCTGACACACACGCTGGCAGGCAGGCAACTGCAATTAGATTATACAGGGAAAAAAAAAACAGCCCTAAAAAGGGCTTTTTGGGGTGCTGTCCTTACAGCAGAGATCAGATGAGTCCTTCAGGACTGTAGTAGACACTGAATACACTAGCCTAGCTATAGATTTCCCTACTAAATCAGCAGCAGCTACACTGTCCCTCCTCTCAGTAACAATGCAGCTTCCGAATGAATCTAAAATAGATGCTGTCCAGGAGGTAGGAGGGTCTGGGAGGGAGGGTCTGCTGCTGATTGGCTGGAATGTGCCTGCTGACTGTGAGGTACAGGGTCAAAGTATTACTCAATGATGATGAATAGGGGGCGGATCGAACATCGCATATGTTCGCCCGCCGAGGCGAACGCGAACATGCTATGTTCGCCGGGAACTATTCGCCGGCGAACAATTCGCGACATCACTAAGAAACATACATTTTCACAAACTAGTGAATAAAGCGCATGAAATTAGCAACAATAAGATCCAAGCAATCTTATTGTTACTAATTTTATCCGCTATGTTCACTAGATTTTGAAATTGATTATTTGTGTGCTGGATAGGTTAATCTGCCTCTAGGACAGTAAATATTTTATTGCCCCTAGTGAGTTCTTATCCTTAGTCTCATATGTGTATATATATATATATATATGTATATATATAGCTATATACACCCATATAAAAACATATATACATATGTACATATATATAGACATATACAGTCGTATGCAAAAGTTTAGACACCCCTGACAATTTCCATGATTTTCATTTATAAAAAATTGGGTGTTTGGATTAGCAATTTCATTTTGATCTATCAAATAACTGAAGGATATTTCAGTAGTGAAATGAGGTTTATTGGATTAACAGAAAATGTGCAATATGCATCCAAACAAAATTAGACAGGTGCATAAATTTGGGCACCCTTGTCATTTTGTTGATTTGAATACCTGTAACTACCTAGCACTGATTAATTGGAACACACAATTGGTTTGGTGAGCCCATTAGGCCTTGAACTTCATAGACAGGTCCATCCAATCATGAGAAAATGTATTTAAGGTGGCCAATTGCAAGTTGTTGTTCTCTTTGTTGGCTCTCCTCTGAAGAGTGGCAACATGGGGGCCTCAAAACAACTCTCAAACAACCTGAAAACAAAGATTGTTCAACATTATGGTTTAGGGGAAGGCTACAAAAAGCTATTGTAGAGATTCAAGCTGTCAGTGTCCACTGTGTGGAACATAGTGAGGAAATGGAAGACCACAAGCACAGTTCTTGTTAATGCCAGAAGTAAAATATCGGAAAGGCAAAGGATGGTGAGAACGGTCAAAAACAGCCCACAGACCACCTCCAAAGACCTACAACATCATTTGCTGCAGATGGTGTCACTGTGCATCATTCAACAATTCAGCGTATGAGAGAGTGATGCAGAAGAAGCCTTTTTTGCACACACACCACAAACAGAGTTGCTTGAGATATGCAAACGCACATTTGGACAAGTCAGCTTCATTTTGGAAGAAGGTGCTGTGGACTGATGAAACAAAGATTGAGTTATTTGGTCATAACAGGGGGCGTTATGCATGGCGGCAAAAGAACACAGCGTTCCTAGACAAACACTTTCTACCCACAGTAAAATTTGGTGGATGTTCCATAATGCTGTGGGGCTGTGTGGCCAGTGTCGGTACTGGGAATCTTGTTAAAGTTGAGGGTCGCATGGATTCCACTCAATATCAGCAGATACTTGAGAATAATGTTGAGGAATCAGTCACAAAGTTGAAGTTACGCTGGGGCTGGATATTTCAACAAGACAACAACCTGTAATGTCCCTTTAACTGGAACTCCACCCCTAAAGCCTTTATAACCTCATTCTCACATCAACTCATTGCTTGATTATTTTGTTGCTTTGAGTAGTACTAACCTTACTCATTTATTTGACGAGTCAAGTCTCTAATTCCTGAAAGGTGTAACTTTGCTCTGTGTTACTTCAAAACCTAGCTACCTAATTATTGCCTAACTAGTACTAAAGCCCGTGTACACGGGCCATTTTTTTCAGAACAGCGGTCCCACCCCTTGCTCTCTCCCCCCTCTCTTTTGCTCTCTCTTCCCCCCTCTCTTTTGCTTTCTTTCCCCCCTCTCTTTTGCTTTCTCTCCCCCCTCTCCTTTGTTCTCTCTCTCCCGTCTTTTGCTCTCTCCCCTCTTTTGCTCTCTCTCTCCCCTCTTTGGCTCTCTCCATCCTTTCTTTTGCTCTCTCTCCCCTCTTTGGCTCTCTCCATCCTTTCTTTTGCTCTCTCTCCCCTCTTTGGCTCTCCCCCCCCTTTGGCTCTCCTCCCCCCTCTTTGGCTCTCCCCCCCCTCTTTGCCCCCCCCCTTTGGCTCCCCCCCCCCCCCTCTTTGGCTCTCTCCCCTCTTTTGCTCTCTCTCCTCTTTGGCTCTCTCTCTCCCCCCTCTTTGGCTCCCCACCCTTTGGCTCTCTCTCCCCCCTCTTTGGCTCTCTCTCCCCCCTCTTTGGCTCTCTCTCCTCTTTGGCTCTCTCTCTCCCCCCTCTTTGGCTCTCCCCTCCCCTTTGGCTCCCCCCTCTTTGGCTCTCCCCCCCCCTCTTTTGCTCTCCCCTCCCCTCTTTGGCTCTCTCCCCCCTCTTTGGCGCTCTCCCCCCCCTCTTTGGCTCTCTCCCCCCCTCTTTGGCTCTCTCCCCCCCTCTTTGGCTCTCCCCCCCCCTCTTTGGCTCTCCCCCCCCTCTTTGGCTCTGCCCCCCCCCTCTTTGGCTCTCTCTCCCCCCCTCTTTGGCTCTCTCTCCCCCCTCTTTGTCTCTCTCCCCTCTTTTGCTCTCCTCTTTGGCTCTCTTTCCTCTTTGGCTCTCTCTCTCCCCCCCTCTTTGGCTCTCCCCCCCTTTAGCTCTCTCCCGCCCCCTTTGGCTCTCTCCCCCCCCTCTTTGGCTCTCTCTCCCCCCTCTTTGGCTCTCTCTCCCCCCTCTTTGGCTCTCTCTCCTTTTTGGCTCTTTTTCCTCTTTGGCTCTCTCTCTCCCCCCCTCTTTGGCTCTCCCCCCTTCTCTTTGGCTCTCCCCCCCTTCTCTTTGGCTCTCTCCCCCCCCTTCTCTTTGGCTCTCTCTCCCCCCCTTCTCTTTGGCTCTCTGCCCCCCCTTCTCTTTGGCTCTCTGCCCCCCCTTCTCTTTGGCTCTCTGCCCCCCCCTTCTCTTTGGCTCTCTGCCCCCCCTTCTCTTTGGCTCTCTGCCCCCCCTTCTCTTTGGCTCTCTGCCCCCCCTTCTCTTTGGCTCTCTGCCCCCCATTCTCTTTGGCTCTCTGCCCCCCCTTCTCTTTGGCTCTCTGCCCCCCCCTTCTCTTTGGCTCTCTGCCCCCCCCTTCTCTTTGGCTCTCTGCCCCCCCCTTCTCTTTGGCTCTCTGCCCCCCCTTCTCTTTGGCTCTCTGCCCCCCCCTTCTCTTTGGCTCTCTGCCCCCCCCTTCTCTTTGCCCCCCCTTCTCTTTGCCCCCCCTTCTCTTTGCCCCCCCTTCTCTTTGACCCCCCCTTCTCTTTGCCCCCCTTCTCTTTGCCCCCCCCCTTCTCTTTGCACCCCCCCTTCTCTTTGCCCCCCTTCTCTTTGCCCCCCCCTTCTCTTTGCCCCCCCCCTTCTCTTTGGCCCCCCCCTTCTCTTTGGCCCCCCCGCCCCCCCCTCTCTTTGGCCCCCCCGCCCCCCCCTCTCTTTGGCTCTCTGCCCCCCCTTCTCTTTGGCTCTCTGCCCCCCCCTTCTCTTTGGCTCTCTGCCCCCCCCTTCTCTTTGGCTCTCTGCCCCCCCTTCTCTTTGGCTCTCTGCCCCCCCCTTCTCTTTGGCTCTCTGCCCCCCCCTTCTCTTTGGCTCTCTGCCCCCCCTTCTCTTTGGCTCTCTGCCCCCCCCCTTCTCTTTGGCTCTCTGCCCCCCCCCTTCTCTTTGGCTCTCTGCCCCCCCTTCTCTTTGGCTCTCTGCCCCCCCTTCTCTTTGGCTCTCTGCCCCCCCCCTTCTCTTTGGCTCTCGGCCCCCCCCCTTCTCTTTGGCTCTCTGCCCCCCCCTTCTCTTTGGCCCCCCCGCCCCCCCCTCTCTTTGGCTCTCTGCCCCCCCTTCTCTTTGGCTCTCTGCCCCCCCCTTCTCTTTGGCTCTCTGCCCCCCCCCTTCTCTTTGGCTCTCTGCCCCCCCCTTCTCTTTGGCTCTCTGCCCCCCCCCTTCTCTTTGGCTCTCTGCCCCCCCCTTCTCTTTGGCTCTCTGCCCCCCCTTCTCTTTGGCTCTCTGCCCCCCCTTCTCTTTGGCTCTCTGCCCCCCCCTTCTCTTTGGCTCTCGGCCCCCCCCCTTCTCTTTGGCTCTCTGCCCCCCCCTTCTCTTTGGCTCTCTGCCCCCCCCTTCTCTTTGGCTCTCTGCCCCCCCTTCTCTTTGGCTCTCTGCCCCCCCCTTCTCTTTGGCTCTCTGCCCCCCCTTCTCTTTGGCTCTCTGCCCCCCCTTCTCTTTGGCTCTCTGCCCCCCCTTCTCTTTGGCTCTCTGCCCCCCCTTCTCTTTGGCTCTCTGCCCCCCCTTCTCTTTGGCTCTCTGCCCCCCCCTTCTCTTTGGCTCTCTGCCCCCCCCTTCTCTTTGGCTCTCTGCCCCCCCTTCTCTTTGGCCCCCTGCCCCCCCCTTCTCTTTGGCCCCCTGCCCCCCCCCTTCTCTTTGGCTCCCTGCCCCCCCCCTTCTCTTTGGCTCTCTGCCCCCCCCTTCTCTTTGGCTCTCTGCCCCCCCCCTTCTCTTTGCCCCCCCTTCTCTTTGCCCCCCCTTCTCTTTGCCCCCCCTTCTCTTTGGCCCCCCCTTCTCTTTGGCCCACCCCTTCTCTTTGCCCCCCCTTCTCTTTGCCCCCCCCCTTCTCTTTGCCCCCCCTTTCTCTTTGGCCCCCCGCCCCCCCCTTCTCTTTGGCTCTCTGCCCCCCCCCCTCCTGCTCCCTCTCTGGCTCTGTCTTCGCGGGACCCCGCCCGGCCACGCCCCACCGCGGCAACACCCGCCCGGCCACGCCCCTCGTGACGCCCGGCCACGCCCCTCGCGACGCTCCCGTCGGCCACAAACAGCTCTGAGGTCTGGGGAGCGCGTTGCCGCTTCTCACGCAGCAGACCTCACAGCTGTTGAGTAGCTCGCGCTCCCTATCTCACAGCTGCTTGTATGCTGTGTACCTCGCGCTCCCTATCTCAAGGCCAAGTGTTTGTCTCTACTGCGCATGACGGCTTCAGACAAACACTTGGCCTTTTATAATATAGGATTTTCACCTACCTGTTTGCTGATTCTGGTATTCATCTGAGTCTCCCTGTCAGCCCTGCACTACCTGTTTGGATCTACATTCCTGGCGTATTCATCCGCCTGTTTCCTTTCACACTGAGGACTTCACACGCTGCAGCAGCACGCTAAGGATCTCAGCCACTGTTCCTGTTCTCTTCTAGAAGTCCGTCTCTCCTAGTATCTACACCGGATCATTCTCCTATTTGCCTAACTGTTCCAAGCTAGAGCTACCGGTCACGCAAGTACTTTTGTTCTGAATACAAATTATTCTGCCATGCTGCTCTTTTCAATCATGCTTGCTAAATGTGCATTGTCTACACTGTCTGCAGTATACTTTGTCTAAGCAACTTAATACAGCCTGTACTTACTACTAGCTCTCTGGGTCAATTGCTTCTATGTGTGCATAACTCTACTACCTGCTTCTCAAACCAGCCTAAGTGTATAACCTGCTTGCTTTGACCTGCTAAGTGCTGCATATACAGACTTTACATTATTATTTGTGCATGCTACTTACCTACTACAGATAAATTAGTATTCAGACTCTCCTAATGAATCTTATTATTTAACTCATTCCACCTATACTTTCATTTATATATATATTTTTTCCTGTATTCATATATATATATATTCCTACTGCTGGGACTCAATTACTGAAGTAACTGCTGTAATTAATTAACCCTTTTGTTACAGACTTATAACATTAGGTGTTCCACTTTACAGCTACAAATAATCTGTTTTTCATTATATGAGAATAATAAACAGGTTATTACATAATAATCAAGCCATAAAACCAGCAGTATGGAACCTCAATCTGTGCAAAAAGAGTTAGACACTCTAAACCATAAAGTGGATTACCTTGCAAGAGCACTCACTGACCTACAAACAGAAACCACAACTCTAAGAAATGTAGTTAAATAATTGACTGTAACAAGAGTCCCAGAACCTCAGATCAACCCACCAGCTTTATTTTCAGGGAAAAGGAGTGATTTCAGGGATTTTAAAAATGCTTGTTTACTGCTATATGCAATGAAGCCTAAGACCTACTGTACTGAAAAAATTAAAGTTTGCACTACAATCTCATATCTCGTAGGTGAGCCAAGGTCATGGGCAAATCGATTTTTTGAGTCCAATGACTCTATTTTGGATTCCTTAGATTTGTTTTTCACAGCTATAAGTGCACTTTATGAAGATTGTAACACTCAAATTCAGGCTGAAACAAAATTAAGAGCTCTCAGACAAGGAAAGAGGCCTGTTGAGGACTTTATAACTGAATTCCAGATGTGGGCTACCGGCTCACTCTGGAATGATATTACATTAAAAAACCAATTCAGATTAGGCCTAAATGAAGCTTTAAAAGATGAGATCTCTAGATTGGAGATGCCTGATAACTTACACGGCTTAATAAAACTAGCCACAACATTAGACCGCAGAATAAGAGAAAGAGGGTTAGAAAGGTACACATCAGACACACCTCTCAAAAGATTGCCAGTAAGCCCTACAGAAAAGATACATAACCCACATACACCTATGGAAATAGGAGTAATTAAAGGTCCTCTGACCCCTGAGGAAAAAACCAGACGACGCCTAGCAAACCTCTGTCTTTACTGCGCTAGTAAAGAACATACTGTAATATCCTGTCCCATTTTACATCGACAGAAAAAGGGTAAGCTACTAACTCTTAGTTGTACTACTACACACATAAGACAAAAGTCATTGACACTCTCTCTCTCCTTACAGTGGGACCGACAACGAATCAAGACTGAGGCGATAGTAGACTCTGGGGCTTCTGACTGCTTTATTGATGCTACATATGTTGAGCTTAATAAAATACCTTGTGTCACTAAACAAAATCCTGTGTTCATAAGATTAATTGATGGTTCTTTGATACATAAAGGTCCCATAACAAAACACACTATACAACTATTAATCTCTACTTCTGAAGGACATACTGAACACATAAGTTTTGATGTAATTCCAACTGCACTTCATGCTCTGATATTGGGTTACACTTGGTTAACTAAACATAACCCTAGCATAGATTGGGTTACACCCACTGTCACATTTAATTCCTCGTATTGTTCTTCTACCTGTTTCCCGCATCAGATCTTGGGCACTGTAGACCCAGAGATACCTGTTCACTATCATGATTTATTAGATGTGTTTGATTTAAAGGAGGCTGAGGTTCTACCCCCCCATAGAACCTTCGATTGCCCCATAGATTTAATCCCAGGGGCTAAGGTTCCTTTTGGGAAAGTTTATCCTCTCTCGCAGAAAGAGTTACAGTATCTGCGAGAATATTTAGACAATAACATTCGGAAAGGATTTATAGTCCCCTCTACATCACCTGCTGCAGCAGGGTTGTTCTTTGTGACTAACAAAGATAAGACCTTAAGACCCATCATCGATTACAGGGCCCTCAATGCAGTTACTGTAAAGAATCGGTATCCATTGCCTCTCATCCCCGAACTCCTTGAACGCCTAAACGTTGCCACCATCTTCACTAAACTTGACTTAAAGGGCGCGTATAATTTAATACGTATTAAGGAGGGGGATGAGTGGAAAACTGTATTTCGAACCAGATACAGACTCTTTGAGTACCGAGTGATGCCTTTTGGGCTCTGTAACGCCCCTGCTACATTCCAGCATTTTATTAATGAGATTTTCAAAGATCTAACAGACGTATGCGTCATAATTTATTTGGACGACATACTAATTTACTCTAAAACAACAGAGGAACATATAAAACATGTGAGATGGGTTCTTACACGATTAAGTGATCACAGACTCTTTGCAAAGGCTGAAAAATGCCAATTTCATGTACAAAGGATAAAATTTTTAGGGTATATCATAACACCCGATAAGGTACAAATGGACCCAGAAAAGTTATTAGCTATTAAGAATTGGCCAGTACCCACTACTCTTAGATCTCTCCAGCGATTCTTGGGGTTCGCCAATTTTTATCGTAGATTTATTCACAATTTTTCTATGAAAGTAAAACCCCTTACTTCTTTAACTAAGAAAAATTCTAAATTTCATTGGACACCTGAAGCAGATCAATCCTTCAATTATTTGAAGACCTGTTTTACTACAGCCCCAATATTAAGTTTGCCTGATCATTCATGTCAGTTCATTGTGGAGGTTGATGCCTCTGACACTGGTATAGGAGCAGTTCTATCCCAAAGAATTAAAGACCAACATGACACTCACCCTATAGCCTACTTTTCAAGAACCCTTTTACCAGCTGAGGTACATTACTCTGTGGGTGATAAAGAACTTCTAGCCATAAAATGTGCTTTAGAGGTATGGAGACATATATTAGAGGGAGTTGACAAACCTTTCTTAATATTCACAGACCACAAAAACCTTCAATACTTGAAACAGAACAAGACCTTATCCTCTCGTCAAGTAAGATGGTCCCTATTTCTTGACAGATTCAATTTCCATATAACATATAGACCGGGTAAGCTCAATGGTAAGGCAGATGCCCTATCCCGACAAAATGATGACAAACCTATAAGTGACTGTTTCTCACAACTTATACCTAGTCACAAAATCATAGCAGCTCTAAGTACTTTGGAGCTCGACATTCTAACAGCTTTAGCAACTGATAACATACCCACTGGCCTGTACACTTTTCATAACAAGCTATACATCCCACAGACTCTTAGACAGAGACTCCTCTCTCATTTCCATGATAACCCCTTATCTGGACATCAAGGAGTCTTCAAAACTAAAGAACTCTTACACAGAGACTTTTGGTGGCCACACATGGGCGAGACCATTCAGAAATACGTGTCCACTTGTGATGTCTGTGCAAGATACAAAACAGAGAAAAAGAAACCCATTGGTTATCTCACTCCTTTATCTATTCCTGATACCCCATGGAGTGTTATCTCTATGGATTTCATTGTTGAGCTTCCCCCTTCACAGGATCACAATACCATCATGGTTGTTGTTGATCACCTGACTAAGCTGGCTCATTTCATCGCTATGAAATCACTACCTACTGCCAGTGACACAGATACAGCTTTCCTTAAACATGTCGTACGATTACATGGGATACCACACTCTATCATAACGGATTGTGGATCTCAGTTCACTTCCAATTTTTGGAAAGACCTCTGTAAGTCACTCTCCATTCATCCTAGATTATCTACGTCTTATCATCCCCAGACAAATGGACTCACAGAGAGAGTAAATGGTATACTTGAACAGTATCTTAGATGCTATGTTTCTCATCTACAGGATGACTGGTTGGAACCTCTTCCGTTAGCCGAATTTTCTTACAACAATTCGGTTTCTAGTTCCACCAAGATGACTCCGTTTTATGCCACCTACGGATACCACCCACAGTCTATTCGACTTACACAAACCAACACCAACACTCCTTCCGCTAATTCCTATCTCACCAACTTACAGGATAGTTTGATTCTTCTAAAAGAACATCTACAGAAAGCTAAGACCGATCAGCAGTATTATTATAATGCTAGACATAGACCTAGTCCTGAATACAAATTGGGTGACCTGGTATGGCTTTCTACCAAGAATCTGAAACTCTCTATACCATCCAGAAAGTTGGGTAGTCAGTTTGTTGGACCTTTTAAGATTAAACGTATTCTCAACCCTTTAGCTGTTGTTCTGGATCTTCCATCTAAATACGGCTTACACCCATCATTTCATGTTTCTCTTCTAAAGCCTTATAGGACGAGTAGTGAATTCACTCGTAGGACGGTTCCTCCTCCTCCAGTAATTTTGGATGAGCATGAAGAATATGAAGTTGAATCTATACTCGACTCCCGAATGCTACGAGGATGATTGCAGTATCTAATCCGCTGGAAGGGTTACTGTCAGGAGGAGGATTCGTGGGTTCCTCATTCCCAGGTTCATGCCCCTATGCGGGTAGCTGCGTTCCGCAAGCGCTATCCCCTCAAACCATCCCTGGCATCTTCGGAGCTGATGCCTTGAAGGGGGGGATCTGTAATGTCCCTTTAACTGGAACTCCACCCCTAAAGCCTTTATAACCTCATTCTCACATCAACTCATTGCTTGGTTATTTTGTTGCTTTGAGTAGTGCTAACCTTACTCATTTATTTGATGAGTCAAGTCTCTAATTCCTGAAAGGTGTAACTTTGCTCTGTTTTACTTCAAAACCTAGCTACCTAATTATTGCCTAATTTTCACCTACCTGTTTGCTGATTCAGGTATTCATCTGAGTCTCCCTGTCAGCCCTGCACTACCTGTTTGGATCTACATTCCTGGCGTATTCATCCGCCTGTTTCCTTTCACACTGAGGACTTCACACGCTGCAGCAGCACGCTAAGGATCTCAGCCACTGTTCCTGTTCTCTTCTAGAAGTCCGTCTCTCCTAGTATCTACACCGGATCATTCTCCTATTTGCCTAACTGTTCCACGCTAGAGCTACCGGTCACGCAAGTACTTTTGTTCTGAATACAAATTATTCTGCCATGCTGCTCTTTTCAATCATGCTTGCTAAATGTGCATTGTCTACACTGTCTGCAGTATACTTTGTCTAAGCAACTTAATACAGCCTGTACTTACTACTAGCTCTCTGGGTCAATTGCTTCTATGTGTGCATAACTCTACTACCTGCTTCTCAAACCAGCCTAAGTGTATAACCTGCTTGCTTCGACCTGCTAAGTGCTGCATATACAGACTTTACATTATTATTTGTGCATGCTACTTACCAACTACAGATAAATTAGTATTCAGACTCTCCTAATGAATCTTATATATATATTCCTTTATTCATATATATATATATTCCTACTGCTGGGACTCAATTACTGAAGTAACTGCTGTAATTAATTAACCCTTTTGTTACAGACTTATAACATTAGGTGTTCCACTTTACAGCTACAAATAATCTGTTTTTCATTATATGAGAATTATAAACAGGTTATTACACAACCCAAAACACTGCTCAAAATCTACTCTGACATTAAGTACAATGTTCTGGAATGGCCATCCCAGTCCCCAGACCTGAATATCATTGAAAATCTGTGGGGTGATTTGAAGCGGGCTTTCCATGCTCCGCAACCATCAAACCTAACTGAACTGGAGATGTTTTGCAAGGAGGAATGGTCCAAAATACCTTCATCCAGAATCCAGACACTCATTACAGGCTATAGGAAGCGTCTAGAGGCTGTTATTTCTGCTAAAGGAGGCTCTACTAAATATTGATGCAATATTTCTGTTGGGGTGCCCACATTTATGCACCTGTCTAATTTTGTTTTGATGCATATTGCACATTTTTTGTTAATCCAATAAACCTCCTTTTACTACTGAAATATTACTGTGTCCTTCAGTTATTTGATAGATCAAAATGAAATTGCTGATCCAAACACCCAAATATTTATAAATGAAAATCATGGAAATTGTCAGGGGTGCCTAAACTTTTGCATACGACTGTATATGTGTATTGGCCGCGAGTCAGCAGGGGGCGGCGTTGCACCAGCAGCTCTTGTGAGCTGCTGGTGCAATGTTAAATGTGGAGAGCGTATTGCTCTCCGCATTTAGCGAGGTCTTGCGGACCTGATCCGCAGTGTCGGATCAGGTCCGCAAGCCCTTTGATAAATGGGCCCCCATGTATTTAATGTAAATATTCCAATGTTCTGCACATAGCAGAATATGTTCTAAGCATTTAGAAATAGATATTACTATGTATATCTGTTTATATATATACCTATATTTAATCATCTATATATAGGTATAGATATATATTGTACCAAAAAACATCAGATTTATGTAGAAATATGTATTTATAAATAAATATAACATATTATTTAATGTGCATAACATTGGAATGTGAAATCTTCAAATTTTCATGTTGGGTTAGCACACTTGAGATTATGCGATTGTGTTTGTGCGCGAGAGTGGGGTGTTATATAGCTTTTCTTTCCACTGTTTTTGCTCCATTGACTTCTAGTAGAAAATAGGTTATTATGGGCGAAATAATAAAGTTCAGCCTTTTTTACGTGCGTGGTGTTAGCGACAAAGATAACTTTTTACTTTCAACTTGTAATATGAGTGATACTTGGTGTGCGCAAAAAACTTACTTCTAGCGTAGTTAACGCTCGAGTGGGAGCGTTAAATAGATCTCCACTTGTAATCTGGTCCCTTGTAATAACAAGACATTTCTGTAGTATTACTATAAATTAACATATCAGACCAGTGTGAAAATTTTCTGTAATCCAAGTAGCAAAATAATGTCCCAGGAGCCGGCAAACGTAAAATATATCCAATCTTTATTGAAGTAGTATAAAAACAGCAAACGGTTCAGTCCGTCAATCCAACAGCACAAACTGACCAGATTAAAATACACAACAAAAAGGAGAGAAGCTGCGCTCCTCATGCAGCAGACATGTTTCGTGCTTGCCAAGCACTTGTTCACTGCTTAAAGGAGCAGCAGCTGCCTTCCACTTAAATAGGCTACAGCTGTGAATATATTTAAAGGTACATCTCATATATTAGTATTTAAATGTTTAGAAATAATTATCTCCCTCATGCAGTGTATATAACTAATTTAAATGTAAAAGCACTCATTCCTACATGTTACAGGAAAACATACAAATAGATAAACATTTCATAGTAGTTAGAATTGCAATTATATAATAATTTATAGAATGTTATAATGTTAAAAAGATTTGATTCATAAAATAACAAAATTCATAAATTATAACTAGTATTCTAATTCAATTCAAACAATTAATACTATAGAAAGTTTATCTGGTCAATAGAGAAAGAAAGAAATTTTCATATATGTACAATTCCCTAGACACATAAATCTATATCCCTCCTTAGGTTTAGACCATGGGGCATAGACGTATTTAGAGTAAATATCCAATATACCTCTCTTAAATTAAGTTTATTTTGTCTATTGCCACCTCTTCTCCACCGTGGAACATGGTCTATACCATGCAAGGATAAAAGAGACGCATCAGAGTTGTGGAATGTTTTAAAATGTCTTGCAATGGGGGTGTCAGAATCTGGATCCTCTATAGAACGCACATGTTCAAGGAATCGTTCTTTCAGGGGTCTTTTAGACCTCCCCACGTACTGTTTTGAACAGCCTCTGCATGTCAAAAGGTAAATGATATGTGTAGTAACACATGTTATGTGAAACTTGATTTGATGCACTTTACCAGTACTGGAAGAGGTGAAAAATTCACCTTCATTTACAGATTCACATGTTTTACATATCCTGTGTCTACATTTAGAGAAACCCTTTTTTTGTTTAAGCCAGCAATTCTGTGTTAATCTCGGTAGATCAGATGGTGAAACATAGTTACCTAGTGTTTTTCCTCTCTTGGAGATAAACTGGCAGCCTTCACTGACAATCCCTTTAAGGATTGGATCAGTATGTAAAATTGGTAGGGATTCCCTTATTATTTCACAGATTTTATTATATTCAAGGCTGTAAGTAGTAATAAACTTAGGTTTACCTATCTCCATATGTCTTTTGTTTTTATTTTTGCATTGCAAGAGTGTGGTCCTCGGTATAATATCTACCTCTTTGCGGGCTTTGTCTAAGATAGTTTCATTGTAACCTCTTTCTCTCAATCTTTGTGTGATAATGTCAGCTTGTTTTTGGTAATTACTTTCATTTGTACAGTTCCTTTTCGCCCTAATATATTGACCTTTGGGAATCCCTTGTAGCGTATGTCTAGGGTGACATGACTTAAACTCAAGGATAGTATTTCCTGCTGTGGCCTTTCTATATAGATCTGTCTCTATTACTCCTGTGTCAATATTACCAATGATGGTAATATCCAAAAAGTTAATTCTGTCATGACTATGTTCACCCACCAATTTAATATTATGGTCATTGTTATTCAGGTAGGTACAAAAATCATCTACTGTGCTGTCCGCACAGTCCAAAATCAGTATCAGATCATCAATATATCTGGCAAAAAACACAATATTATGTCGATAGGGGTTCCTATCCCCAAACACGTGGAAAAGCTCCCACCATCCCATGAAGAGATTGGCATAGCAGGGGGCAAATTTCGCCCCCATAGCTGTTCCACGTCCCTGGAGATAGAAACCCCCATCAAACATAAAGAAATTGTGAGTCAGAAGGTATTCAATGGAGTTTAACAGAAACTGTTTAGTGGCAGGGTTGAAGTTACTTTTATTGTTTAAGAAGTAATCTATCGCATGAAAATTTTCTGTATACATTAACATCTTGTTTGCTTTCCAACACTTATTTGGAGGCACCAATCCAGACTTGTTACCAAAGAACAGAAGGTAAACCACTGTAATTTACTTTGTAAAATGATGATGGTCCACAGTCATCCATAAACTATGGGATATATTTCCTGTCACTAGGAGGAAGTCAAGAACCCATATCAGAGTTTAAAACCCCTCCCATCTCTCTTTTAGTTTTGCTCTTAGCCTCGTAGGAGATGGTTGAGAATAGAGGTTGTTCCAACTACTTGCTTATGGATTACAAATTGGGAGCTCAGATTTATGTGAGAACCAGAGTCCTTGGGGAGTATCATTTACAAAGAAGACAGAAAATACTCTTTGCAGCAGCTGAATGATACAGGGTCACAGGAATACTCTATGTGCATAGCATTTCCTTAAGGGGACTTCAGCCATAGCTACCCTCAGGAGTTGCAGGGACTCGTCCCTAACCTCCCCATGAGGGACTCAGGTATTTCCTACTGCAATCCTGTGCACTGGATGGGCTCTCTGGATACTGCTGAAGCTGCATTGACATTGACATGCATGGTAAGCCAGTGGAGGGGTGCTGCGTAAGGTAAGTGCATTTACACAGCACACATACAGCCCTGAGGCTATTTGTAGGTACGTTGACAAAGGTACAGCATAGCCAGGGGACTTAACCTGGTCTCCCTATCAGGTTCCTAACAGTTCTGTAATCATTGGCTACCTTTTACAGCCCTCTGGCAACCCGGGGGGGGGGGTGTTTTTGTGGGCACTTTTATTATTTGGGTGTATGGACCTTTAAGAATATTGGCATTTGGTTAGTGCAATATGCAGTTTTATAGAGGAGGCGCCGGTTAGACTGGGGACCAATATTTATTGGGGATATGCTTGGTGTATATTTATTAAAAAGTAACTTAAAATGTTTTTACTATTATATATAAACACTGGCTTTTCTCTTGGGGTAGCTCTGCCCCCTCAGGGCTTTTTCTCGACCAATCGACTACAACAGTTTGGGCCAAATTCTAAACTTATTTTCAGTGCCTCCCAGTCCCAGGAAGGGGTGAATACCCTACAGGAGCTGCCAGGGGATACTTAAAGGCTGCATAGCATATATAGGGGGTGTAGTTGTTTCTACACTGAGAGATAATTGAAGTGTCTGAGGGAGTGCAAACTTAGTGTAGAGGGCTCTCTACCAGGTATTGTCTGTACTAATACTTACAGTATATATGTACTAATACTTACAGTATATACAGTATATACAGTGTCATTGTATACTTTATTATTAGTGAAAACTGGAACAAAATGTCTCTGTCCCCACTAATATCTCTATTGAGGAGTCAGTTCCTCTGTCTACACATACATGTTTATTTTGCAAGTATGTTCCAGTATGCCAGGTCACTTAAATCTGTGATAATTCTATACCTAAAATTTTGTATACATATCAGTTCCAGCAGTCTACTTTCCTGGTGTAATACGCCCTGTACTTTTGATTTAGGGGAAAACTACTGTTTTCACTCCTGAAGCGGTCCCCAAACTGAGGCCTAGATTTAGAGTTTGGCGGTAAAAGGGCTGTTAACGCTCCGCGGGTTTTTTTCTGGCCGCACCATAAATTTAACTCTGGTATCGAGAGTTCAAACAAATGCTGCGTTAGGCTCCAAAAAAGGAGCGTAGAGCATTTTTACCGCAAATGCAACTCTCGATACCAGAGCTGCTTACGGACGCGGCCGGCATCAAAAACGTGCTCGTGCACGATTCTCCCATAGGAAACAATGGGGCTGTTTGAGCTGAAAAAAAACCTAACACCTGCAAAAAAGCAGCGTTCAGCTCCTAACGCAGCCCCATTGTTTCCTATGGGGAAACACTTCCTACGTCTGCACCTAACACTCTAACATGTACCCCGAGTCTAAACACCCCTAACCTTACACTTATTAACCCCTAATCTGCCGCCCACGCTATCGCTGACCCCTGCATTACACTTTTAACCCCTAATCTGCCGCTCCGTAAAACGCCGCCACCTACGTTATCCCTATGTACCCCTAATCTGCTGCCCTAACATCGCCGACCCCTATGTTATATTTATTAACCCCTAATCTGCCCCCCACAACGTCGCCGACACCTACCTACACTTATTAACCCCTAATCTGCCGAGCGGACCTGAGCGCTACTATAATAAAGTTATTAACCCCTAATCCGCCTCACTAACCCTATCATAAATAGTATAAACCCCTAATCTGCCCTCCCTAACATCGCCGACACCTACCTTCAATTATTAACCCCTAAACTTCCGATCGGAGCTCACCGCTATTCTAATAAATGGATTAACCCCTAAAGCTAAGTCTAACCCTAACACTAACACCCCCCTAAGTTAAATATAATTTTTATCTAACGAAATAAATTAACTCTTATTAAATAACTTATTCCTATTTAAAGCTAAATACTTACCTGTAAAATAAATCCTAATATAGCTACAATATAAATTATAATTATATTATAGCTATTTTAGGATTTATATTTATTTTACAGGCAACTTGCTAATTATTTTAACCAGGTACAATAGCTATTAAATAGTTAAGAACTATTTAATAGTTACCTAGTTAAAATAATAACAAATTTACCTGTAAAATAAATCCTAACCTAAGTTATAATTAAACCTAACACTACCCTATCAATAAAATAATTAAATAAACTACCTACAATTACCTACAATTAACCTAACACTACACTATCAATAAATAAATTAAACACAATTGCTACAAATAAATACAATTAAATAAACTAGCTAAAGTACAAAAAATAAAAAAGAACTAAGTTACAGAAAATAAAAAAATATTTACAAACATAAGAAAAATATTACAACAATTTTAAACTAATTACACCTACTCTAAGCCCCCTAATAAAATAACAAAGCCCCCCAAAATAAAAAATTCCCTACCCTATTCTAAATTTAAAAAGTTACAAGCTCTTTTACCTTACCAGCCCTGAACAGGGCCCTTTGCGGGGCATGCCCCAAGAATTTCAGCTCTTTTGCCTGTAAAAGAATAAATACAATACCCCCCCCCCCCAACATTACAACCCACCACCCACATACCCCTAATCTAACCCAAACCCCCCTTAAATAAACCTAACACTAAGCCCCTGAAGATCTTCCTACCTTGTCTTCACCATCCAGGTATCACCGATCCGTCCTGGCTCCAAGATCTTCATCCAACCCAAGCGGGGGTTGGCGATCCATAATCCGGTGCTCCAAAGTCTTCCTCCTATCCGGCAAGAAGAGGACATCCGGACCGGCAAACATCTTCTCCAAGCGGCATCTTCGATCTTCTTCCATCCGGTGCGGAGCGGGTCCA
Organism: Bombina bombina; assembly: GCF_027579735.1. Lineage (NCBI taxonomy): Eukaryota > Metazoa > Chordata > Amphibia > Anura > Bombinatoridae > Bombina > Bombina bombina. The sequence continues at coordinate 393,828,074 of NC_069503.1, forward strand.
TCTTGAAGCAGGCGACGCGGATCCATCCTCTTCTTCCGATGTCTCCCGACTAATGACGGTTCCTTTAAGGGACGTCATCCAAGATGGCGTCCCTCGAATTCCGATTGGCTGATAGGATTCTATCAGCCAATCGGAATTAAGGTAGGAATTTTCTGATTGGCTGATGGAATCAGCCAATCAGAATCAAGTTCAATCCGATTGGCCGATCCCATCAGCCAATCAGATTGAGCTCGCATTCTATTGGCTGATCGGAACAGCCAATAGAATGCGAGCTCAATCTGATTGGCTGATTGGATCAGCCAATCGGATTGAACTTGATTCTGATTGGCTGATTCCCTCAGCCAATCAGAAAATTCCTACCTTAATTCCGATTGGCTGATAGAATCCTATCAGCCAATCGGAATTCGAGGGACGCCATCTTGGATGACGTCCCTTAAAGGAACCGTCATTAGTCGGGAGACATCGGAAGAAGAGGATGGATCCGCGTCGCCTTAAAGGAACCGTCATTAGTCGGGAGACATCGGAAGAAGAGAATGGATCCGCGTCGCCTTAAAGGAACCGTCATTAGTCGGGAGACATCGGAAGAAGAGAATGGATCCGCGTCGCCTGCTTCAAGATGGACCCGCTCCGCACCGGATGGAAGAAGATCGAAGATGCCGCTTGGAGAAGATGTTTGCCGGTCCGGATGTCCTCTTCTTGCCGGATAGGAGGAAGACTTTGGAGCACCGGATTATGGATCGCCAACCCCCGCTTGGGTTGGATGAAGATCTTGGAGCCAGGACGGATCGGTGATACCTGGATGGTGAAGACAAGGTAGGAAGATCTTCAGGGGCTTAGTGTTAGGTTTATTTAAGGGGGGTTTGGGTTAGATTAGGGGTATGTGGGTGGTGGGTTGTAATGTTGGGGGGGGGGTATTGTATTTATTCTTTTACAGGCAAAAGAGCTGAAATTCTTGGGGCATGCCCCGCAAAGGGCCCTGTTCAGGGCTGGTAAGGTAAAAGAGCTTGTAACTTTTTAAATTTAGAATAGGGTAGGGAATTTTTTATTTTGGGGGGCTTTGTTATTTTATTAGGGGGCTTAGAGTAGGTGTAATTAGTTTAAAATTGTTGTAATATTTTTCTTATGTTTGTAAATATTTTTTTATTTTCTGTAACTTAGTTCTTTTTTATTTTTTGTACTTTAGCTAGTTTATTTAATTGTATTTATTTGTAGCAATTGTGTTTAATTTATTTATTGATAGTGTAGTGGTAGGTTAATTGTAGGTAATTGTAGGTAGTTTATTTAATTATTTTATTGATAGGGTAGTGTTAGGTTTAATTATAACTTAGGTTAGGATTTATTTTACAGGTAAATTTGTTATTATTTTAACTAGGTAACTATTAAATAGTTCTTAACTATTTAATAGCTATTGTACCTGGTTAAAATAATTAGCAAGTTGCCTGTAAAATAAATATAAATCCTAAAATAGCTATAATATAATTATAATTTATATTGTAGCTATATTAGGATTTATTTTACAGGTAAGTATTTAGCTTTAAATAGGAATAAGTTATTTAATAAGAGTTAATTTATTTCGTTAGATAAAAATTATATTTAACTTAGGGGGGTGTTAGTGTTAGGGTTAGACTTAGCTTTAGGGGTTAATCCATTTATTAGAATAGCGGTGAGCTCCGATCGGAAGTTTAGGGGTTAATAATTGAAGGTAGGTGTCGGCGATGTTAGGGAGGGCAGATTAGGGGTTAATACTATTTATGATAGGGTTAGTGAGGCGGATTAGGGGTTAATAACTTTATTATAGTAGCGCTCAGGTCCGCTCGGCAGATTAGGGGTTAATACAGGGGTTTCCAAACTTAGTCCTTCAGAGGTTTTGGAACTACATTTCCCATGATGCTCAGCCAGCATTTTATCTAGCTGAGCATCATGGGAAATGTAGTTCCAAAACCTCTGGAGAGCCAAGTTTGGAAACCCCTGGGTTAATAAGTGTAGGCAGGTGTCGGCGACGTTGAGGGGGGCAGATTAGGGGTTAATAAATATAATATAGGGGTCGGCGGTGTTAGGGGCAGCAGATTAGGGGTACATAGGGATAACGTAGGTGGCGGCGATTTGCGGTCGGAAGATTAGGGGTTAATTATTGTAAGTAGCTGGCGGCGATGTTGTGGGGGGCAGGTTAGGGGTGAATAAATATAATACAGGGGTCGGCGGGGTTAGGGGCAGCAGATTAGGGGTACATAAATATAACGTAGGTGGCGGTCGGCAGATTAGGGGTTAAAAATTTTAATCGAGTGGCGGCGGTGTGGGGGGACCTCGGTTTAGGGGTACATAGGTAGTTTATGGGTGTTAGTGTACTTTAGGGTACAGTAGTTAAGAGCTTTATAAACCGGCGTTAGCCAGAAAGCTCTTAACTCCTGCTATTTTCAGGCGGCTGGAGTTTTGTCGTTAGAGCTCTAACGCTCACTTCGGAAACGACTCTAAATACCGGCGTTAGAAAGATCCCATTGAAAAGATAGGCTACGCAAATGGCGTAGGGGGATCTGCGGTATGGAAAAGTCGCGGCTGAAAAGTGAGCGTTAGACCCTTTAATCACTGACTCCAAATACCAGCGGGCGCCCAAAACCAGCGTTAGGAGCCTCTAACGCTGGTTTTGACGGCTACCGCCGAACTCTAAATCTAGGCCTAAGTAAGCATAAGCATAAATCTGGGCATTTAACTCAGTCTCCTGAGTTAAATGTGCAAAATATTTCTTGTGCTGATAACCTAAAGGATCAGATTTGATAATATACTATAACCAGGTGTTTGTTTGTTTTTTGCAAGTACCTTTAGACAGCTGTACACCATAGCACATTCTTATGTGATCTAAGTGTACCTAATTTACTATAATATGTGCAGTTTGATATTGTACTGAAAATGATGACATATAGTGCTATTACCATTTACCTGCAGTGCTATTAAGTCAATTAGGCATTGTACTCCCACCATTGCCAGGGTATGTAAACAGATAATTTTTTATGTCAGTCTGCATTTTATATAATGTTGTACATTTCATGCTCTTTGGAATATTTCTTGCAGTAATGTACATCGTGCAGGTTATGTACACTATTGGGATATACAAATTGCTAAGAGCTAACTATCACCTAGATTACGAGTTTTGCGGTACATCTATACCGCTGAAAAATTGGCCATTGCACATGGAATGGCCAGGAACGCATATTAAAAGTAGCGGCGGTATTACTATACCGCAAGCATTCTAGCCTTTAACGCAATGTCCATTCTTCACTCAAAAACATGACGTTTGAGTGCGGGATTTTCATAGCGCTGGTATTATAGGTTGTGCAGTCCGGCTACAATGCTTGCATTACACCCTATACCGACACGATCCATACCGCCATCTGAGAGCAGTAGTTATGGATTTTGTGTAACAAAAATGTTTCACAAAACTCATAACTAAAATGTTACAAAGGACACTAACACCCATAAACTACCTACTAACCCCTAAACCGCCACCCTCCCGCATTGCAAACACTATGAAAAACTTATTAAACCCTAATCTGCCACCCACATCGCGACTATTAAATACATTTATTAACCCCTAATCTGCCGCCCACACCGCCAACACTATTTAAATATATTAATCTCTAAACCACCGCTCCCCGACATCACCGCCACTATAATAAAGTTATTAACCCCTAAACCACCTCTCCCCGACATCCCCACCACTATAATAAAGTTCTTAACCCCTAAACCGCCACTCCCCGACATCGCCGCCACTAAATAAACCTATTAACCCCTAAACCTCCAGCCCCCACATCGCAAAACACTAAATTAAACTATTTACCCCTAAACCTAACATCCCCTAACTTTAAATTAAAATGACAATATAACTATATTTAAATAAATAAAAACAAGAGTTGAAAAAGTTCCTATGTAATGGAATGAAACGTACGTTGTTTAAACAGTTTTTAGACATAATCTCCTGTGAAGCTTTGTTAGCTAGCAGTGTGTTGCAGCAACAATATAGCTAAGGGATTTATATGTTTTATATATTTTATATTTGACTAGCTTACATTGTATTAAAATTGCATTGCCATATGGCTAGGCAAGGTGTGTTCTCAATTTATAGGTTCCACCTGCTGTAGCAGGCTTGCTAATATATACAAAGCTAGTGCTTGTTTTTAATTAAAAGCTTATAACCACAGAAGCTGTTCTCTTCATTGGACTCTGCTCAAGGATACAACTTTACCTATGTGCTTATTTTCACCTACTATCTTATCTTTGTTTGCGCTTTCTATCACCCCCTTCCAGCTTTTTACTATTGGTTCGAACTGACCTCTTTAAAATTTGTGGATTCTTAAAGAGGAGCAGCAGCTGCAGAATGCGGGAATATTTTCCACCCTTGCTGAAAAACAAGGACATCTCTGGAGAAACCTTGGGGATTTTTAGAAACCTAATTTATTCTATTTATCTACTAGAGACTGTACCATAACAAGTGTTTTACAACACAGATTGACTTTTATTTATTATTTTTCATATTCATGTGGTAAATGAGGTAAATGTGAATTGTTATATTTATTTCTCTTATCTCTAATATCATTGTATTTTTAGTATTATTATTTAATATTTTTATTGGGTACCTTTAGATTTATTTATTTAGAGACGCAGCGCTTCTTTTGTTTATTTTTTAAAAATTAAAAATCTTAAATTACAAATTTATAAAAAACTAATCCTGCGAAAAAATAAAAAAAAATCTAACATTACGAAAAATAAAAATACTAAGATTACAAAAAATAATAAACTAAATTATCAAAAATAAAAACAACCTAATCTAATAGCCCTAAAAAATAAAAAAGCCCCCCAAAATAAAAATACCCCCTAGCCTACAATAAACTACCAATATTCCTTAAAAGGGCATTTTGTAGGGCATTGCCCTAAGTTAAACAGCTCTTTTACCTCTAAAAAAAATACAAAGTCCCCCCAACAGTAAAACCCACCACCCAACCAACCCCCCAAAATAAAAAACCTAACTCTAAAAAAAACCTAAGCTACCCATTGCCCCTAGGACATTTGCATGGGCATTGCCCTTAAAAGAAATAGAATACAAAAAGAATGATGCACACAGTAATCCGTTATTTGTAGTCCCAAAGATTCAAAACCCAGTTAGGATACAAATATAACAATGTCAGGGAAGGAAAGGTTACTGGTTGCTCATGTATAGCTGGGTACTTTTACGAGTGACAAAAAGCGCTCCAATATGCCCTCGACATTGTGATCTGTTGCAAACCGCTTACCCCAAAAGTCTATGGGCCGTCTGGTCCTGGGATATGTTCGTCCGTTTGAGCCCAAAACCGCTCCAAAGCTTACTTTTTTGGCTCATATATACGGATACGCTGGTTCCAGCGTGTGGGTTTCTGCTCTCGTCCTCCCCAATATCCTCTTTCAGATGTTTTCTTTGCGGTTGATTGTGATTGTTTTTTAGCACTGTCACTCAACTCCTAGTAGCTAATCCTGAGTGGCGTAGACTTTCTAAGGCTGCCAGTGCAGCAGCTGTGCTCAACTCTTAGCGGTCAATGAAGTAGCCAGAAAAGAAAAGTGTAGAGGAGCACCGGCTGATTAAAAGTTCATCTTTATTGAGGTATCCATTAAAACATAGTCACCGACATGATGACAGATAAAACAATCAGGTGTGGGGGGTCAGTCACAGCTGACGCGTTTCGGTGGGTAGCTGTACTTCAAGCCACTCAAATATGTTAAAACAAAATCCTCCATTTATAGGACATTATTACCCCCATTGGTTAATTCATGCTTACTGGGACTAACCCGTTCTGTACTCAGATAATTTATTTCTTTACTATAGATACATATAAACCTCCTTAATTCTAAAATAAAGAAAGCTGCCAATAGTTAATACAATTAGTACCATTTTAAAACTTTTGCTTATTGTCTATCATGTGCACTTTCAATATAAAGGTGAAATATTCTGATGTGTTAATACATTCAGAAAATAGACTGAATCTAAGTGATTATCCATGAGACAATATGCAAAGACAGATTGAAGTTATAGGTATATACACTTTTTCATATGCCGCAAGCCTAAAAGCTAATACAAGAAAATGCATGTAATCTTGATGCTGTGAAAGGGACCTCATACTGTAAGAATACACAAACAGATAAACTCATGTTAGAAAGTGACATAGCGTATTTCCTCGTGAATCCAAAATAATATTATATATAAAAAGTCTAATTTTATCTAATGAACAAATACAATGTTTGGTAGTTCAATAGCATACACCTTGAATATAATATTTTATATGATACCCAGTTTATCTAATGTACACTACAATGTTTAAATGTTCAATAGCACACACCTTGAATGCACCTTATGGTATACTAACAGTCATCTACAAGTGGTAAATTAAAATTTAAAAGCCAAATGATACTTAGATCTGATAAATATAATGGTAATGGTAAATCAGCAGTTTTCCAAAAAACTCCAAGGTTGGTAAATTAATATCGGAGCAAAAGTGGCAACTTCCAAAATAGATTAATGTACAGTTAGCAGAAATGTATCAGATTGTAGTCTGAGTTGAAACCTGCTGGAATTCTGGTCTTTAAATTGAAAATCCAGAAGACCTCTTGCCTTGCAAGTATTCTATCTCTATCTCCTCCCTTCACTGGAGGATGTATTTTCTCAATGGCAGTCCACTTAAATAAATTAGTGATTTTGTCATGAGTGTGTACAAAATGGTGTACTAGTGGTGTGCTAGAAGACCCTATTCTGATACTAGACAGGTGTTCGTGTATCCTCAACCTCACCTCTCTAGTTGTGAGGCCTATGTATTGTTAGTCACACAGGGTACAGGTTAATAGGTAAATGACATATTTAGACCTAAAATTCATACATGATTGTTTTTTGTATAATTTCCCTGTTACTGATGACCTGAAAGTATCTCCCAACTCCACTTTTTCAAATGCTACCCAATCTGTGTAGCTGCATTTAAACATCCCTTTATGCAATAGCCATGATGTCTCTTCTCCTTTCTTTGTATTTAGATTAGTGGGTGCTACAATGTTTCCTATAGTTCGTTTCTCTTGTATGCAAACCTGCAACCTTTTTTGGCTACATCTCAGGTCAACATCTGCCATCAGCATAGGTAGATTTTGTTTTATGATGTCACAAATCTTAAAGTATTGTTCAGAGTAATCTGTAATGAACATTAGGTTAGTGGCATCATTCCTGTCTTTTTTCGCTTGTTTCATAATTTTTGGGGTTCTGTTTAGTATATCCTGTCTGGTAAGTCTAGCAACTTCCTTTTCGGAGTCTTCAATGATCCTATTCCTATAGCCTCTCTCTTTTAGTCTCCCTGATTAATCGTTGGAGTGCTTAATATAACTTAAGGGGTCTGAGCAATTTCTCTTTAGACGCAAAAACTGGCCCTTTGCTATAGCTTTGAAGACTCTCTTGGGGTGGCAACTAGTGACATGAAACAAAGTGTTTCCACTTATAGGCTTTCTAAAAACTTCTGAGCACACCTTTCTTCCAGTTAAACCCCCTTAATGTTAAGTCAAGGTAGTTGATGCTGTTTGCAATTTGTTCAAAGGTGAAACTGATACCCAATTCATTCTTGTTAAAGGGACACTGTAGCCAAAAATTTTCTTTTGTGATTCAGATTGAGCATGAAATTTTAAGCAACTTTCTAATTTACTCCTATTATCAAATTTTCTTCATTCTCTTGGTATCTTTATTTGAAATGCAAGAATGTAAGTTTAGATGCCGGCCCATTTTTGGTAGACAACCTGGGTTGTCCTTGCTGATTGGTGGATAAATTCATCCACCAATAAAAAAGTGCTGTCCAGAGTACTGAAACAAAAAAACCCGCTTAGATGCCTTCTTTTTCAAATAATGATAGCAAGAGAACGAAGAAAAATTGATAATAGGAGTAAATTAGAAAGTTGCTTAAAATTGCATGCTCTTTCTGAATTACAAAAGAAAAAATTTGGGTTCAGTGTCCCTTTAAGTATGTCAACAAAAATGGGTATATCAGAAGCATTCCCTGTCCAAATTAGAAGAAGGTCATCTATGAAACGTTTAAAAAAATAGTACATCCCTCCTGAAGGGGTTTCTATCGCCAAATATGTGGTCCTGCTCCCACCAACCCATAAACAGGTTGCCTAAGGATGGGGCAAATTTTGCTCCCATGGCAGTCCCACACCTCTAGAGATAGAAAACCCCTTCAAAGGAAAAATAGTTGTGCATCAGTAAAAAATTAGTTACTCTAACCACAAATTTGCAAAATTGACTGTTATTTCCATAATACTTATGTATGTAGTATTCAGTAGCTTTTAGACCCATGTTATGGGGAATTGAGGAGTACAAGGATTTTACATCTATTGTTGCCTAGAGGGATATGGCTGCACCTAACTGACGAGGCCAACATTAGGCCGAAACGTATGTCTGGGGTTTTGCTGTTTCTCTTGTTCAGAGAGGGATTACCTGGATCAGACTGATATGCTTCAGGAAAGTTCTTCTGTGTGAAAGGCACATGTTGAGCAAAAAGAGGCTGCTTCTTGGGTGGTAACTAGCCATAGAACAAGCTATTATGCTATTGTTTGTTCCCAGGTTGAGCACTTCTTTCTTTTTATTTATGCAAATGATGACACTTAGGGAAGTCTCCCTAAGTGTTATGCAGGAATCCAGACGTGGACCCGTTGCTCAGTGTGCCTAGAGGGATATGGCTGCAGCTTACTGACGAGGCCCACATTAGGCCGAAATGTACGTCTGGGGTTTTGCTGTTTCTCTCGTTCAAAGAGGGAGTGCCTGGTATTTCGGTGCTGGACTGTACTGTTAAGTCAGGATCAGACTGATATGCTTCAGGAAAGTTCTTCTCTGTGAAAGGCACATGTTGAGCAAAAAGAGGCTGCTTCTTGGGTGGTAACTAGCCATAGAACAAGCTATTATGCTATTGTTCATTCCCAGGTTGAGCGCTTCTCTCTTTTCATTTATGCAAATTATGACACTTAGGGAAGTCTCCCTAAGTGTGATGCGGGAACCCAGATGTGGACCCGTTGCTCAGTGTGCCTAGAGGGATATGGCTGCACCTCACTGACGAGGCCCACATTAGGCCGAAATGTACGTCTGGTGTTTTGCTGTTTCTCTCGTTCAGAGAGGGATTGCCTGGTATTTCAGTGCTGGACTGTACTGTTAAGTCAGGATCAGACTGATATGCTTCAGGAAAGTTCTTCTCTGTGAAAGGCACATGTTGAGCAAAAAGAGGCTGCTTCTTGGGTGGTAACTAGCCATAGAACAAGCTATTATGCTATTATTTGTTCACAGGTTGAGCGCTTTTCTCTTTTTATTTATGTAAATTGAGTATGTGTTTAGTGTCAGTTGTATAGCTCCAAAGGTCCATAACTATAGTTTGAAGTATAGCATCTAACCTTTCAGAAAGATGTTCCAGTAGGAAATTTATTCCACTTACAATTGGTCGTCCAACCACATTTTCTATAGATTTATGGACCTTTGGGAGATGGTTAAAAGAAGGTATTACAGGATTTTTCACCATTAAATATTCACTTGTTTCTTGGTCAAAGAAGCCCAAATGTGAATCGTCATCAATTAAATCTTTTAATTGGTTTTGGAACCTTTTTGTTTGATCATAATTTAAGATTTCATAGATATTGATGTTGTTCAATTGTCTATGGGCTTTGCTGATAAAGAAAGATTTGTCCATTACCACGACAGAGCCCCCCTTGTCCGCGGCTCTAATAACCAGTTGGGTGTTTTCCCCTTTAATGCGGCCCTTTTATCTTTTTTCAAGTTAGAATGTTCATTTATAGTTGTGTAGGAGAGTTTAGTCAAATCTTGTTCCACTCTTGCTTTAAACCTTTTATACAACTTTACTTCTACTCTGGAGAGGGTAGAAATTTGACTTGTTTTTAAATGTTGGGAGCTTAAAATTTTGCTCACACAAATCTCTTCCACTCTGTTCAGATAAGGATTCCAGTGATCTCAAGTCACATAGTTAATGAAAATCCATATTTTCTAAACGTTTTCCATGGGGTCAATTTATCAAGCTCCGTACGTTGGAATTTATCGATTTGCTGCAGACATGATACGCTACATCGTATCATGTCTGCTCGCACATTAATAAATTGACCACTATGAGTGATAACAAAGTTTTCCCGATGTGACTGATCACTGGAGCCCACACCTTCTTTAGAAAAATATTCAAACAATGTAATCTTCCTTATCAGTTTGTTTACATCTAAGAGAGTGTTGAACAGATTAAATCTTGTAGTTGGGACATAACCTAAGCCTAATTTTAATACCCTGATTTCAATGTCATTTAAAGGGTATGAAGACAGGTTAATCACATTGTTTATTGGTATTTCGTCTGTTTCTGGGCCTTTCTCAGTGGGTACCGGTTTTGGGCAGTTTCTTTTGTGGCGCCTCTCCCCCCTTCTGGTTGTTGGTTGGCAATGCGAAAAACCTGTTCTAATTGGTTTCTTTCTTGGGAGTTGGGATTACTGCTCACTTGTTCTACTTCATTTTCATGTATGTAATATTTAGAATTTGATGCTGCATTTTTCAAAATTGGAGTGGGATAGGTTTTGGGTTCTTTGGATCTAACCACTTGTTCTATATATTGTTGTTGGGTATTTTTTTTTTGGGGGGGCAGGTATTTCCTGTCTAACCACTTGTGTTTCAGGTTCATCTTCACCTGAGCCTGATTCTGACTTTTCTATTGTCAGCCCCTTTGTTTTTATTTTGTTTGTTCTTGTTCCTCCTTAAGTTATTCTAAGCACTCCAACGATTTATCAGGGTGACTAAAAGAGAGAGGGAATAGGATCAATGAAGACTCCAAAAAGGAAGTTGCTAGACTTATCGGACAGGATTTACTAAACAGAACCCCAAAAAACATAATTTATGTAAGAACTTACCTGATAAATTCATTTCTTTCATATTAGCAAGAGTCCATGAGCTAGTGACGTATGGGATATACATTCCTACCAGGAGGGGCAAAGTTTCCCAAACCTCAAAATGCCTATAAATACACCCCTCACCACACCCACAATTCAGTTTAACGAATAGCCAAGAAGTGGGGTGATAAAAAAGTGCAAAAGCATATAAAATAAGGAATTGGAATAATTGTGCTTTATACAAAAATCATAACCACCACAAAAAAAGGGCGGGCCTCATGGACTCTTGCTAATATGAAAGAAATGAATTTATCAGGTAAGTTCTTACATAAATTATGTTTTCTTTCATGTAATTAGCAAGAGTCCATGAGCTAGTGACGTATGGGATAATGATTACCCAAGATGTGGATCTTTCCACACAAGAGTCACTAGAGAGGGAGGGATAAAATAAAGACAGCCAATTCCTGCTGAAAATAATCCACACCCAAAATAAAGTTTAATGAAAAACATAAGCAGAAGATTCAAACTGAAACCGCTGCCTGAAGTACTTTTCTACCAAAAACTGCTTCAGAAGAAGAAAATACATCAAAATGGTAGAATTTAGTAAAAGTATGCAAAGAGGACCAAGTTGCTGCTTTGCAAATCTGATCAATCGAAGCTTCATTCCTAAACGCCCAGGAAGTAGAAACTGACCTAGTAGAATGAGCTGTAATCCTTTGAGGCGGAGTTTTACCCGACTCAACATAGGAAAGATTAATTAAAGATTTCAACCAAGATGCCAAAGAAATGGCAGAAGCTTTCTGGCCTTTTCTAGAACCGGAAAAGATAACAAATAGACTAGAAGTCTTACGGAAAGACTTAGTAGCTTCAACATAATATTTCAAAGCTCTAACAACATCCAAAGAATGCAACGATTTCTCCTTAGAATTCTTAGGATTAGGACATAATGAAGGAACCACAATTTCTCTACTAATGTTGTTGGAATTCACAACTTTAGGTAAAAAATCAAAAGAAGTTCGCAACACCGTCTTATCCTGATGAAAAATCAGAAAAGGAGACTCACAAGAAAGAGCAGATAATTCAGAAACTCTTCTGGCAGAAGAGATTGCCAAAAGGAACAAAACTTTCCAAGAAAATAATTTAATGTCCAATGAATGCATAGGTTCAAACGGAGGAGCTTGAAGAGCCCCCAGAACCAAATTCAAACTCCAAGGAGGAGAAATTGACTTAATGACGTTTTATACGAACCAAAGCTTGTACAAAACAATGAATATCAGGAAGAATAGCAATCTTTCTGTGAAAAAGAACAGAAAGAGCAGAGATTTGACCTTTCAAGGAACTTGCGGACAAACCCTTATCTAAACCATCCTGAAGAAACTGTAAAATTCTCGGTATTCTAAAAGAATGCCAAGAAAAATGATGAGAAAGACACCAAGAAATATAAGTCATCCAGACTCTATAATATATCTCTCTAGATACAGATTTACGCGCCTGTAACATAGTATTAATCACAGAGTCAGAGAAACCTCTTTGACCAAGAATCAAGCGTTCAATCTCCATACCTTTAAATTTAAGGATTTCAGATCCTGATGGAAAAAAGGACCTTGCGACAGAAGGTCTGGTCTTAACGGAAGAGTCCACGGTTGGCAAGAGGCCATCCGGACCAGATCCGCATACCAAAACCTGTGAGGCCATGCCGGAGCTACCAGCAGAACAAACGAGCATTCCTTCAGAATCTTGGAGATTACTCTTGGAAGAAGAACTAGAGGCGGAAAGATATAGGCAGGATGATACTTCCAAGGAAGTGATAATGCATCCACTGCCTCCGCCTGAGGATCCCGGGATCTGGACAGATACCTGGGAAGTTTCTTGTTTAGATGAGACGCCATCAGATCTATTTCTGGAAGTTCCCACATTTGAACAATCTGAAGAAATACCTCTGGGTGAAGAGACCATTCGCCCGGATGCAACGTTTGGCGACTGAGATAATCCGCTTCCCAATTGTCTATACCTGGGATATGAACCGCAGAGATTAGACAGGAGCTGGATTCCGCCCAAACCAGAATTCGAGATACTTCTTTCATAGCCAGAGGACTGTGAGTCCCTCCTTGATGATTGATGTATGCCACAGTTGTGACATTGTCTGTCTGAAAACAAATGAACGATTCTCTCTTCAGAAGAGGCCAAGACTGAAGAGCTCTGAAAATTGCACGGAGTTCCAAAATATTGATCGGTAATCTCACCTCCTGAGATTCCCAAACTCCTTGTGCCTTCAGAGATCCCCACACAGCTCCCCAACCCGTGAGACTTGCATCTGTTGAAATTACAGTCCAGGTCGGAAGCACAAAAGAAGCCCCCTGAATTAAACGATGGTGATCTGTCCACCACGTTAGAGAGTGTCGTACAATCGGTTTTAAAGATATTATTTGAGATATCTTTGTGTAATCCTTGCACCATTGATTCAGCATACAGAGCTGTAGAGGTCGCATGTGAAAACGAGCAAAGGGGATCGCGTCCGATGCAGCAGTCATAAGACCTAGAATTTCCATGCATAAGGCTACCAAAGGGAATGATTGTGACTGAAGGTTTCGACAAGCTGAAATCAATTTTAGTCTTGTCTGTTAAAGACAGAGTCATGGACACTGAATCTATCTGGAAACCCAGAAAGGTCACCCTTGTCTGAGGAATCAATGAACTTTTTGGTAAATTGATCCTCCAACCATGATCTTGAAGAAACAACACAAGTCGATTCGTATGAGATTCTGCTAAATGTAAAGACTGAGCAAGTACCAAGATATCGTCCAAATAAGGAAATACCACAATACCCTGTTCTCTGATTACAGACAGAAGGGCACCGAGAACCTTTGTAAAAATTCTTGGAGCTGTAGCTAGGCCAAACGGCAGAGCCACAAACTGGTAATGCTTGTCCAGAAAAGAGAATCTCAGGAACTGATAATGATCTGGATGAATCGGAATATGCAGATATGCATCCTGTAAATCTATCGTGGACATATAATGCCCTTGCTGAACAAAAGGCAAGATAGTCCTTACAGTTACCATTTTGAACGTAGGTATCCTTACATAACGATTCAATATTTTTAGATCCAGAACTGGTCTGAAGGAATTCTCCTTCTTTGGTACAATGAAGAGATTTGAATAAAACCCCATCCCCTGTTCCGGAACTGGAACTGGCATAATTACTCCAGCCAACTCTAGATCTGAAACACAATTCAGAAATGCTTGAGCTTTCACTGGATTTACTGGGACACGGGAAAGAAAAAATCTCTTTGCAGGAGGTCTCATCTTGAAACCAATTCTGTACCCTTCTGAAACAATATTCTGAATCCAAAGATTGTGAACAGAATTGAACCAAATTTCTTTGAAAAAACGTAACCTGCCCCCTACCAGCTGAGCTGGAATGAGGGCCGCACCTTCATGTGGACTTAGAAGCAGGCTTTGCCTTTCTAGCAGGCTTGGATTTATTCCAGACTGGAGATGGTTTCCAAACTGAAACTGCTCCTGAGGATGAAGGATCAGGCTTTTGTTCTTTGTTGAAACGAAAGGAACGAAAACGATTATTAGCCCTGTTTTTACCCTTAGATTTTTTATCCTGTGGTAAAAAAGTTCCTTTCCCACCAGTAACAGTTGAGATAATAGAATCCAACTGAGAACCAAATAATTTGTTACCCTGGAAAGAAATGGAAAGTAGAGTTGATTTAGAAGCCATATCAGCATTCCAAGTCTTAAGCCATAAAGCTCTTCTAGCTAAAATAGCTAGAGACATAAACCTGACATCAACTCTAATAATATCAAAAATGGCATCACAGATAAAATTATTAGCATGCTGAAGAAGAAGAATAATATTATGAGAATCATGATCTGTTACTTGTTGCGCTAAAGTTTCCAACCAAAAAGTTGAAGCTGCAGCAACATCAGCCAATGATATAGCAGGTCTAAGAAGATTACCTGAACACAGATAAGCTTTTCTTAGAAAGGATTCAATTTTCCTATCTAAAGGATCCTTAAAGGAAGTACCATCTGACGTAGGAATAGTAGTACGTTTAGCAAGGGTAGAAATAGCCCCATCAACTCTAGGGATTTTGTCCCAAAATTCTAATCTGTCAGCCGGCACAGGATATAATCGCTTAAAACGTTTAGAAGGAGTAAATGAATAACCCAATTTATCCCATTCTTTGGAAATTACTTCAGAAATAGCATTAGGAACAGGAAAAACTTCTGGAATAACCACAGGAGATTTAAATACCTTATCTAAACGTTTAGAATTAGTATCAAGAGGACCAGAATCCTCTATTTCTAAAGCAATTAGTACTTATTTAAGTAAAGAACGAATAAATTCCATTTTAAATAAATATGAAGATTTATCAGCATCAATCTCTGAGACAGAATCCTCTGAACCAGAAGAATCATCAGAATCAGAATGATGATGTTCATTTAAAAATTCATCTGTAGGGAGAGAAGTTTTAAAAGATTTTTTATGTTTACTAGAAGGAGAAATAACAGACATAGCCTTCTTGATGGATTCAGAAACAAAATCTCTTATGTTATCAGGAACATTCTGCACCTTAGATGTTGAAGGAACTGCAACAGGCAATGGTACTTTACTAAAGGAAAAATTATCTGCATTAACAAGTTTGTCATGACAATTAATACAAACAACAGCCGGAGGAATAGCTACCAAAAGTTTACAGCAGATACACTTAGCTTTGGTAGGTCCAGCACTAGACAGCGATTTTCCTGAAGTATCTTCTGACTCAGATGCAACGTGAGACATCTTGCAATATGTAAGAGAAAAAACAACATATAAAGCAAAATTGATCAAATTCCTTAAATGACAGTTTCAGGAATGGGAAAAAAATGCCAAAGAACAAGCTTCTAGCAACCAGAAGCAATGAAAAATGAGACTTAAATAATGTGGAGACAAAAGCGACGCCCAAATTTTTTTTTTTAGCGCCAAATAAGACGCCCATATTATTTGGCGCCTAAATGCTTTTGGCGCCAAAAATGACGCCACTTCCGGAACGCCGACATTTTTGGCGCAAAATAACGTCAAAAAAAAAAAGTCCGCGCCAAGAATGACGCAATAAAATGAAGCATTTTCAGCCCCCGCGAGCCTAACAGCCCACAGGGAAAAAAAGAGTCAAATTTTTGAAGGTAAGAAAAAATGATTAATTCAAATGCATTATCCCAAATATGAAACTGACTGTCTGAAAATAAGGAATGTTGAACATTCTGAGTCAAGGCAAATAAATGTTTGAATACATATATTTAGAACTTTATAAACAAAGTGCCCAACCATAGCTTAGAGTGTCACAGAAAATAAGATTTACTTACCCCAGGACACTCATCTACATGTAGTAGAAAGCCAAACCAGTACTGAAACGAGAATCAGTAGAGGAAATGGTATATATAAGAGTATATCGTCGATCTGAAAAGGGAGGTAAGAGATGAATCTCTACGACCGATAACAGAGAACCTATGAAATAGACCCCGTAGAAGGAGATCACTGCATTCAAATAGGCAATACTCTCCTCACATCCCTCTGACATTCACTGCACGCTGAGAGGAAAACCGGGCTACAACTTGCTGCGGAGCGCATATCAACGTAGAATCTAGCACAAACTTACTTCACCACCTCCATAGGAGGCAAAGTTTGTAAAACTGAATTGTGGTGAGGGGTGTATTTATAGGCATTTTGAGGTTTGGGAAACTTTGCCCCTCCTGGTAGGAATGTATATCCCATACGTCACTAGCTCATGGACTCTTGCTAATTACATGAAAGAAACTATGAAACAAGCGAAAAAAGATAGGAATGATGCCACTAACCTAATGTCCATTACAGATTACTCTGAACAATACTTTAAGATTTGTGACATCATAAAACAAAATCTACCTATGCTGATGGCAGATGATGACCTGAGATGTAGCCAAAAAAGGTTGCAGGTTTGCATATAAGAGAAATCGAACTATAAAAAACATTGTAGAGCCCACTAATCTAAATACAAAGAAAGGAGCAGAGTCATCATTGCTATTGCATAAAGGGATGATTAAATGCAGCTACACAGATTGTGTAGCTGGTGAAAAAGTGGAGTTGGGAAATACTTTCAGGTCATCAATAACAGGGAAATAATACAAAAAACAATCATGTATGAATTGTAGGTCTAAATACGTCATTTACCTAATAACCTGTACCCTGTGTGACTAACAATACATAGGCCTCACAACTAGAGAGGTGAGGTCAAGGATACGCG
Organism: Bombina bombina; assembly: GCF_027579735.1. Classification (NCBI taxonomy): domain Eukaryota; kingdom Metazoa; phylum Chordata; class Amphibia; order Anura; family Bombinatoridae; genus Bombina; species Bombina bombina. Next base: position 393,845,254 of record NC_069503.1, read on the forward strand.
AACACCTGTCTAGTATCAGAATAGGGTCTTCTAGCAAACCACTAGTACAACATTTTGTACACAATCATGACAAAAACACTAATTCATTTAAGTGGACTGCCATTGAGAAAATACATCCTTCTGGATTTTCAATTTATAGACCAGAATTCCAGGAGGTTTCAACTCAGACTGCGATCTGATAAATTTCTGGTAACTGTAGATTAACCCATTCAATATTTTGGAAGCAATGAAGTCACTATTGCTCTGATATCAATTTACCAACCTTGGAGTTCTTTTTTGGAAACCTGGTGATTTACCATTACCATTATATTTATCAGATCTAAGTTTCATTTGGCTTTTAAATTTTTCCAGATAGTGTTAATTTACCACTTGTAGAAGACTGTTAGCATACCCTTAGGTGCATTCAAGGTGTGTGCTATTGAACATTCAAACATTGGGGCCTAGTTATCAAGCCGTCAACCTCAAATACGCTGGAATTCCGCAGTGTATTTGTGGCGAGGCTGATTCGCCTTAGTTATCAAAGGCTAGAGACCGGCAAAAGTAGAATTTTGTGACGTAAACTTCGATCCGCCAGACTCAGTCCAACACAGATCGATTCTTACGTCACTCCAGATGTTCCGCACACAAGTACGGCACAATCTGACTACTTTTGCTAGTTATCAAAAAACTAGCAGGTACGCTCGGCACTTTTTTGGCCCAGCGTACCTGTTTTTCAATCCGCCACCCTGGAGGCGGCGGATCCCATAGGAATCAATGGGAGTCTGACCATAGCGAAAGTACAAGTTCGCTGCTGCCAGACATCCCATTGATTTCTATGGGAGCTGTCTACACCTAACACCCTAACATGTACCCCGAGTCTAAACACCGCTAATCTGTCCCCCCCTACACCGCTGCAACTAAATAAAGTTATTACCCCCTAAACCGCCGCTCCCGGAGCCCACCGCAAGCTACTCTATACATATTAACCCCTAAACTGCCGCTCCCGGAGCCCACCGCAAGCTACTCTATACATATTAACCCCTAAACCGCCGCTCCCGGAGCCCACCGCAACTATAATATATGTATTAACCCCTAAACTGCCGCTCCCGGAGCCCACCGCAACTATAATATATGTATTAACCCCTAAACCGACGCTCCCGGACCCTGCCACAACCTATATTAAATTTATTAACCCCTAATCTGCCCCCCCACACCGTCGCCACCTATAATACATTTATTAACCCCTATCCTGCCCCCCACTACACCGCCGCCACTGTAATAAATTTATTAATCCCTAAACCTTAGTCTAACACTAACCCTAACACCCCCCTAACTTAAATATTAATTAAATAAATCTAAATAATATTTCTCTTATTAACTAAATTAATCCTTTCTAAAACTAAATACTTACCTTTAATATAAACCCTAATATAGCTACAATATAAATAATAATTCTATTGTAGCTATCTTAGGATTTATTTTTATTTTACAGGTAACTTTCAATTTATTTTAACTAGGTACAATAGCTATTAACCCCTTAATGACCGAGGACGTGCAGGGTACGTCCTCAAAAAAAAGGCAGTTAACGCCTGAGGACGTACCCTGCACGTCCTCGGTGTGGAAAGCAGCTGGAAGCGATCCTGCTCGCTTCCAGCTGCTTTCCGGTTATTGCAGTGATGCCTCGATATGGAGGCATCCTGCAATAACCTCACATGGCCATCCGATGCAGAGAGAGCCACTCTGTGGCCCTCTCTGCACCGGACATTGATGGCCGGTATCGTTGGTGGGTGGGAGCCGAATTGGGAGGCGGGTGGGCGGCCATCGGTGTGCTGCGTGACGTCAAGGGGGGCGGGATCGGGGGCGAGACCGTCGGGGGGCGCGCACGGACGCGCGCCCGTGCACCGAGGGTGGCGGGCGGGCGCGTGCACGGGGCGGGAGCGGGTGGGAACCGCTACACTACGGAAAATGTTTTAATAAAACTGGCCTAATCTTGTTTGTGCAAAAGCACAAAAAGTGATCGTGGAGGGGTGGGGGGGGTTGGTTTTGTGTGTGGGGAAGCTACACTACAGAAACTTTTAACAAATTAAAAAAAACCCAAATTTTTTCTTCTAAACTGGGTACTGGCAGACAGTTGCCAGTACCCAAGATGGCGCCCATTAAGTTAGAGTGGGAGGGGATAGAGCTGTTTGGGGGGGGGATCAGTGAGGTTGGGGGCTAAGGGGGGATCGTACACAGCAGCATATGTAAATATGCTTAAAAAATCATTTAAAAAAAAAAATATAGCTTTTATTTTAGTACTGGCAGACTTTCTGCCAGTACTTAAGATGGCGGGGACAATTGTGGGATGGGGGAGGGAAGAGAGCTGTTTGGGAGGGATCAGGGGGTCTGATGTTTCAGGTGGGAGGCTGAGCTCTACACTAAATCTAATATTAACCCTGCAAGCTCCCTACAAGCTACCTAATTAACCCCTTCACTGCTAGCCATAATACACGTGTGATGCGCAGCGGCATTTAGCGGCCTTCTAAATACCAAAAAGCAACGCTAAAGCCATATATGTCTGCTATTTCTGAACAAAGGGGATCCCAGAGAAGCATTTACAACCATTTGTGCCATAACTGCACAAGCTGTTTGTAAATGATTTCAGTGAGAAACCTAAAATACTGAAAAATTTTACGTTTTTTTTAATTTGATTGCATTTGGTGGTGAAATGGTGGCATGAAATATACCAAAATGGGCCTAGATCAATACTTGGGGTTGTCTACTACACTACACTAAAGCTAAAATTAACCCTACAAGCTCCCTACATGCTCCCTAATTAACCCCTTCACTGCTGGGCATAATACACGTGTGGTGCGCAGTGGCATTTAGTGGCATTCTAATTACCAAAAAGCAACACCAAAGCCATATAAGTCTGCTATTTCTGAACAAAGGGGATCCCAGAGAAGAATTTACAACCATTTGTGCCATAATTGCACAAACCGTTTGTAAATAATTTCAGTGAGAAACCTAAAGTTTGTGAAAAAATTTGTGAAAAAGTGAACGATTTTTTTTATTTGATCGCATTTGGCGGTGAAATGGTGGCATGAAATATACCAAAATGGGCCTAGATCAATACTTTGGGTTGTCTACTAAAAAAAATATATGCATGTCAATGAATATTCAGAGATTCCTAAAAGATATCAGTGTTCTAATGTAACTAGCGCTAATTTTGAAAAAAAAAATGGTTTGGAAATAGCAAAGTGCTACTTGTATTTATGGCCCTATAACTTACAAAAAAAGCAAAGAAGATGTAAACATTGGGTATTTCTAAACTCAGGACAAAATTTAGAAACTATTTAGCATGGGTATTTTTTGGTGGTTGTAGATGTGTAACAGATTTTGGGGGTCAAAGTTAGAAAAAGTGTTTTTTTTTTTCAATTTTTCCTCATATTTTATAATTTTTTTATAGTAAATTATAAGATATGATGAAAATAATGGTATCTTTAGAAAGTCCATTTAATGGCGAGAAAAACGGTATATAATATGTGTGGGTACAGTAAATGAGTAAGACGAAAATTAAAGCTAAATACAAACACCGCAAAAATGTAAAAATAGCCTTGGTCCCAAACGGACAGAAAATGGAAAGTGCTGCGGTCATTAAGGGGTTAAATAGTTATTAACTATTTAATAGCTTACCTAGCTAAAATAAAGAGAAATTAACCTGTAAAATAAAAAATAACCTAAGTTACAATTACACCTAACACTACACTTTACTTTAATAAATTATTCCTATTTAAAAGTAAATACTTACCTGTAAAATTAACCCTAATAATAAACCTTAATAATTACATTGTAGCTATCTTAGGATTTATATTTATTTTACAGGTAACTTTGTATTTATTTTAGCTAGTTAGAATAGTTATTAAATAGTTATTAACTATTTAATAACTACCTAGCTAAAAGAAATACAAAATTACCTGTAAAATAAATCCTAACCTAAGTTACAATTAAACCTAACACTACACTATCATTAAATAAATTAAATAAATTAACTACAAAATAACTACAATTAAATACAATTACATAAACTAACTAAAGAACAAAAAATAAAAAAAGCTAAGTTACAAAAAATAATAAAAATAAGTTACAAACATTTTAAAAATATTACAACAATTTTAAGCTACTTACACCTAATCTAAGCCCCCTAATAAAATAACAAACCCCCCCAAAATAAAAAAATGCCCTACCCTATTCTAAATTAAAAAAGTTCAAAGCTCTTTTACCTTACCAGCCCTTAAAAGGGCCATCTTTGGGGCATGCCCCAAAGAATTCAGCTCTTTTGCCTGTAAAAGAAAAATACAACCCCCCCAACATTAAAACCCACCACCCACATACCCCTAATCTAACCCAAACCCCCCTTAAAATAACCTAACACTAATCCCCTGAAGATCATCCTACCTTGTCTTCACTCAGCCGAGCAGCGATGGAACCGAAGAGGACATCCGGAGCGGCAGAAGTGATCATCCAAGGGGCGCTGAAGAAATCTTCCATCCGATGAAGTGATCCTCCAAGCGGCGCTAAAGAAGTCTTCCATCCGGGCGATGTCATCTTCCAAGAGGCGCTGAAGAAGTCTTCTATCCGGGCGATGTCATCTTCCAAGCCGGGTCTTCAATCTTCATCCCGCCGACGCGGAACATCCTTCTTTACCGATGGACTACCGACGAATGAAGGCTCCTTTAAGGGACGTCATCCAAGATGGCGTCCCTTCAATTCCGATTGGCTGATAGGATTCTATCAGCCAATCGGAATTAAGGTAGGAAAAATCTGATTGGCTGATTGAATCAGCCAATCTGATTCAAGTTCAATCCGATTGGCTGATCCAATCAGCCAATCAGATTGAGCTCGCATTCTATTGGCTGTTCGGAACAGCCAATAGAATGCAAGCTCAATCTGATTGGCTGATTGGATCAGCCAATCGGATTGAACTTGAATCTGATTGGCTGATTCCATTAGCCAATCAGAATTTTCCTACCTTAATTCCGATTGGCTGATAGAATCCTATCAGCCAATCGGAATTCGAGGGACGCCATCTTGGATGACGTCCCTTAAAGGAACCGTCATTCGTCGGGAAGTCGTCGGAAGAAGAAGATGGGTGCGCGGTGGAGGTCTTCAAGATGGAGCCGGTCGTCATCGGATGAAGATTGCCGGTCCGGATCTACTCTTCTTCCCTGATAGGATGAAGACTTTGGAGCCTCTTCTGGACTTCTTCAGCCGTCGCTTGATAGAAGACTTCAGCCGGATGATGGATGTCTAGCCCCCGCTTGGGCTTGGATGAAGATTTCGGAGCCTGGAACGATTGGTGATACCTGGCATGGTGAAGACAAGGTAGGAAGATCTTCAGGGGCTTAGTGTTAGGTTTATTTAAGGGGGGTTTGGGTTAGATTAGGGGTATGTGGGTGGTGGGTTGTAATGTTGGGGGGGGATTGTATGTTTTTTTTTACAGGCAAAAGAGCTGAATTCTTTGGGGCATGCCCCGCAAAGGGCCCTTTTAAGGGCTGGTAAGGTAAAAGAGCTTTGAACTTTTGTAATTTAGAATAGGGTAGGGCATTTTTTTATTTTGGGGGGTCTTTGTTATTTTATTAGGGGGCTTAGAGTAGGTGTAATTAGTTTAAAATTGTTGTAATTTTTTTCTAATGTTTGTAAATATTTTTTTCTTTTTTGTAACTTAGTTCTTTTTTATTTTTTGTACTTTAGTTAGTTTATTTAATTTTTATTTGTAGGAATTTTATTTAATTTATTTATTGATAGTGTAGTGTTAGGTTTAATTGTAGATAATTGTAGGTAGTTTATTTAATTTATTTATTGATAGTGTAGTGTTAGGTTTAATTGTAACTTAGGTTAGGATTTATTTTACAGGTAATTTTGTAATTATTTTAACTAGGTAGCTATTAAATAGTTATTAACTATTTAATAGCTATTGTACCTGGTTAAAATAATTACAAAGTTGCCTGTAAAATAAATATTAATCCTAAAATAGCTAAGATATAATTATAATTTATATTGTAGCTATATTAGGATTTATTTTACAGGTATTTAGATTTAAATAGGAATAATTTATTTAATAAGACTTAATTTATTTAGTTAGATAAAAATTATATTTAACTTAGGGGGGTGTTAGTGTTAGGGTTAGAATTAGCTTAAGGGGTTAAACAATTTATTAGAGTAGCGGTGAGCTCCGATCGGCAGATTAGGGGTTAATACTTGAAGTTAGCTGTCGGCGATGTTAGGGAGGGCAGATTAGGGGTTAATACTATTTATTATAGGGTTATTGAGGCGGGAGTGAGGCGGATTAGGGGTTAATACATTTATTATACTAGCGGTGAGCTCCGGTCGGCAGATTAGGGGTTAATTATTGTAGGTAGCTGTCGGCGACGTTGTGGGGGGCAGATTAGGGGTTAATAAATATAGGGGTCGGCGGTGTTAGGGGCAGCAGATTAGGGGTACATAGGGATAACGTAGATGGCGGCGGTGTACGGAGCGGCAGATTAGGGGTTAAAAAATTTAAATATAGTGGCGGCGATGTGGGGGAACCTCGGTTTAGGGGTACATAGGTAGTTTATGGGTGTTAGTGTACTTTAGAGCACAGTAGTTAAGAGCTTTATGAACCGGCGTTAGCCCAGAAAGCTCTTAACTACTGACTTTTTTCTGCGGCTGGAGTTTTGTCGTTAGATTTCTAACGCTCACTTCAGCCATGACTCTAAATACCAGCGTTAGAAAGATCCCATTGATAAGATAGGATACGCAATTGACGTAAGGATATCTGCGGTATGGAAAAGTTGCGGCTGGAAAGTGAGCGTTAGACCCTTTAATGACTGGCTCCAAATACCAGAGGGCGGTAAAAACCAGCGTTAGGAGCCTCTAACGCTGGTTTTGACGGCTACCGCCCAACTCTAAATCTAGGCCTAAGATAGCTACAATATAATTATTATTTATATTGTAGCTATATTAGGGTTTATTTTAAAGGTAAGTATTTAGTTTTAAATAGGATTAATTTAGTTCATAATATAAATATTATTTAGATTTATTTAATTAATATTTAAGTTAGGGGGGTGTTAGGGTTAGTGTTAGACTTAGGTTTAGGGGTTAATAATTTTATTAGAGTGGCGGCGGTGTAGTGGGTTGCAGGATAGGGGTTAATACATTTATTATAGGTGGCGATGGTGTAGGGGGGGTTAATAAATTTAATATAGGTTGCGGCGGGGTCAGGGAGCGGCGGTTTAGGGGTTAAACTATTTATTTAGTTGCGGCGAGGTGCGGGATCGGCAGGATAGAGGTTAATAACTTTGTTATAGAGGGCGACGGTATAGGGGGGGCAGGATAGGGGTTACTAGGTATAATGTAGGTGGCGGTGGGCTCCGGGAGCGGCGGTTTAGGGGTTAATACATTTATCAGAGTTGCGGCAGGGTCTAGGAGCGGCGGTTTAGGGGTTAATACATTTATAAGAGTTGCGGCGGGGTCTAGGAGCGGCGGTTTATGGGTTAGTAACTTTATTTAGTTGCGGGGGGCTCCGGGATCGCCGGTATAGGGGGTAGAACAGTGTAGTTAGTGTAAGTGCTTAGTGACAGGCTAGCAATAAAGCTGTGAAAAAGCCGAAGAGCAGCGAGATCGGATGAGTGATAACTCTCACAGTCCGCTGCTCATTGCCCCGTACTTGGTGCGTGGCTTTTTGACAGCTTTATTTGATAACTTAGGCGAATTTTTGCAGGTCCGCGGCGGCGATGTGAGGCGAGCTTAGGCGGGCGTATTGGGCCGGCGAAGGCAGGAAAGTTGACACGTTGATAACTAGGGCCCATTGTAGTGTACATTAGATAAACTGGGTATCATATAAAATGTTATATTAAAGGTGTGTGTTATTGTACTACCAAACATTGTATTTTTTCAATAGATAAAATTAGACTTTTTTTATTTAATATTATTTTGGATGCACAAAGAGGAAATACACTATGTCACTTTCTAACATGAGTTTATCTGTTTGTGTATTCTTACAGTATGAGGTCCCTTTTACAGCATTAAAATTACATCCATTTTCTTGTATTAGCTTTTAGGCTTGCGGCATATGAAAAAGTGTATATACCTATAACTTCAATCTGTCTTTGCACATTGTCTCATGGATAATCACTTAAATTCAGTCTATTTTCTGAATGTCTCTATTAACACATCAGAAAATTTTACCTTTATATTGAAAGTGTACATGATAGACATGAATAAGCAAATTGTATTAACTATTGACAGCTTTATTTATTTGAGAATGAAGGAGTTATATGTATCTATAGTAAAGAAATAGCTTATCTGAGTACAGAAAGGGTTAATCCCGGTAAGCAAACAATTAACCAATGAAAGGTAGGAATGTCCTATACATGGAGGACTTTATTTTAACATATTTGAGCAGCTTGGAGTACAGCTATCCGCCAAAACGTGTCAGCTGTGTCTGATCCCCCAACTTAATGTTTTATCTGTCATCATGTCGGTGACTATGTTTTAATGGATACCTCAATAAAGATGAACTTTTAATCAGCCGGTGCTCCTCTACAATTTTCTTGTATTGCCCTTAAAAGGGCATTTGGCTCTTTTGCACTGCCCTTAAAAAGGCATTCAGCTCTTTTACTATTTGCCCAAAGCCCTGATCTGAAAAAAAACTCACCCCAAAAAAAAACAAAAAACCTAACACTAACCCCAGAATATCTAGTCGCAGTTCTTGAAGTCCGGGCATCCATCTCCATTCAGGCGGCGAGAAGTCTTCATCCAGGCGGCGATATCTTCATCCATCCCGGGGTCGTCTTCTATCTTCATCCCGGCGGCGCGGAGCAGAGCAATCCTGGAAGCCGATGCAATGCTGCACGGAGCGTCCTCTTCATACGGTCACCGCTGTACACTGAAGCTTCAATGCAAGGTACCCGTTCAAAATGGAGTACCTTGCATTCCTATTGGCTCATTTGATTATTCAAATTCAAAACAACCAATAGGATGAGAGCTACTGAAATATTTTACAGGTAAAAGAGCTGTTTAACTTAGGGCAATGCCCTACAAAAGGCCCTTTTAATGGCTATTAATAGTTTTAATAGTGTTTTTATTTTGGGGGCCTTTTTTTATTTTTTTAGGGCTATTAGAAAAAGGTGTAATTGTTTTTTTGTTGAAAATTTCGTTTATTTTTTGTAATCTTAGTGTTTTTTATTTTTCGTAATTTTAGTGTTTATTTTTTTTTGTAATGTTAGAGTTTTTTATTTTTTCATAGGATTAGTATTTTTTTAATTTGTAATTTAGAATTTTTAATTGGTAGATGTTTTTTTTTATTAGAATAGTTAGGTTAATTTATAGTTTAATGCTAGGTTTATTTTTATTTCACAGGTAAGTTTTTATTTATTTAAATATAGTTATATTGTAATTTAAATTTAGGGGGGTGTTAGGTTTAGGGGTTAATAGTTTAATTTAGTGTTTTGCGATGTGGGAGGCCGGAGGTTTAGGGGTTAATAGGTTTATTTAGTGGGGGCAATGTAGGAGGCCGGTGGTTTGGTGATTAATAAGTTTATTTAGTGGCGGCGATGTGGGAGGCCGGAGGTTTAGGGGTTAATAAGTTTATTTTGTGGTGGTGATGTGGGAGGCCGGAGGTTAAGGGGTTAATAAGTTTATTTAGTGGCGGCAATGTGGGAGGCTAGTGGGTTAATCATTTTATTTAGTGACAGCGATTTCGGGGAGCAGCGGTTTAGGGGTTAATAACTTTATTATAGTGTTGGCGATGTCAGGGAGCGACAGATTAGGGGTTAATAATTTTATTTAGTGTCTGCAATGTCGGGGGCTGTGGATTAGGGGTGTTTAGACTAGGGGTTTATGTTAGGGTTAAATGTAACTTTCTTTCCCCATAGACATCAATGGGGTTGCGTTATAGCGATCGCCATTCCGCACTTCAGGTGTTAGTTTTTTTTCTAAAACTCTCTCCCCATTGATGTCTATGGGGAAAGCATGCACAAGCATGTCAAATCGGCCTTCGGATTTTGTGCGGTATGTAGCTTAACGCACCATAACGCACAGCAGTAGGAGGTAGGATATATAGATAATACTGTTGTGGGCATGTGTGTTTGTTGGGGTATTGATTTAACTAATCAATAACTGTAATAACTGTAATTGGATGAGCAGGAAGCATTTGCATCTGGTGACGTTGATTCCTAACCTTATCCAAAATGGAGGGGATGTGCAAAACCAGTGTCACATTTGCAAACTTTACTCTTTCTGCACGTATTTACAATATAACCCTGGTAAAGTCTCTTTAACGCCCTTTAAATGTGCCATTAAATATCAAGAATGTGAACTGTGATCAGGCAAACACAACTGTAACAAGTAAAGCATCATTTTTCACCAAACCAGTAATGTAAACAAAATGCTTCCAATATCAAAGAAAATAGCCAATTTCACTGTATTCAAATTCAAAAGGGCTCATCTGGTTGTTTTGTCTGTTTGTTATTCCCAAGATGTATTCACATTGTTGTCAGGAAAGAAGTAGTCTATAAAAACAGGGTGTGAACAAATCAGCCAGGGGCAGCAGAATATCTCAAATTATCAGCTACACTGATATTTTATAGCATTAGTTTTAAAATAAAATTATTCTTAAATCAGTTCATTTTTGTTATTAATGAAAATTGAACAGCATTCATCATTTATACACTTTGCTTTTGCTGTAAAAACCTCTGTTGCACCTGACACCCTAGAGAGGAGGCTGGTTGTCAAATTCTGTAACCTAAATATGCTGCAAAACCCTGAAAATAATCTGCCCCTGATACATTCTACACAGTGATTGCTAAGAACAGTTCAGAAGCTTATTTACAGCTATCTTCAATCAATGCAGATAAGATAAACATATCTGCCAGAGTTTTTAAATAGTATATTGGCACTATGTACAGAATTTTGCAAATGACCTTAAAGGGACAGTAAACACATAGTGCAGAATTATATAACATTATCTTAGCGGCAGGTGGCCAAAACAAAAGATTTGCAAGATATTTTATATCAAACTTGGATTTAGCAGCTCTCTGCTCCAGCATCTTCTGAGCGGGTATTGGATTTTAAAAGCGATTCTCAGGCGCGCTGTCTAATCACAGTGCTGCTGATCGCGCCATTGAAATGAATGTAGATGGCTCCTGTTCTGGTTTAGTAGCAGGAGCGAGCTACATTAATTTCAATGGCACGATCGGGCGCGATGTGATTAGACAGAAGATCCTGGAGCGGAGAGCTGCTAAATCCAAGTTTGATATAAAATATCTCGCAATGTTTTTGTTTTTGCCACCTGCTGCTAAGATAATGTTATATAATGCTGCAATATGTGTAGTCTTTTTAAGGGTGGGAAACAAAGAATTCAAATCTAAGTGAAAAAAAAAATTCCATAACAAAGTATTTCCATTCTCAAAAAAAGTTAATTTTAATAAATAATTAATGAACCACCTACACAATAAGGAAAATGATAATTTATTGTGTAGCGCATCTGCACGGCCAAATAAATAAGGCAACTTTTTTTCCAGCGTCATGAAGGAGTCAATGGCTTAAAAGAGTTTTTAGAGGCACAAAAATTGAGGTATTGTGAATAGGGATGGGCGAATGTGGTGAAAGTGCTATTTGCTCGGTAGAACGAATAGTTCTGTGGACATTCGTTTTGGACAATCAAATGTTATTAAGAAGGAAAATCCATTAAAATTCAGTAATCAAATGTTATTTCCGGTTTTCAAATGTTACTTTAGTTTTCGAATGTTCAGAATTACATTGAATATCCACATTAGAAATATTTCGAATGTAATATTCGATATAACAAATACTATTCAGAAGTTCAATAGCTCATATGATAGGGAATTTAGTAAATTGATGCATAATAGATACAAATATATTGATTAAAATGTTTCTATTTTGAATATAGCGTAACTTGAATATTACATTTAAAGAGAGCATTAGAAATACTGTTATAAATATATCAATTCAAATTTTTCTAATTTGAATATTGCATAATTTGTTTCAAATTATGCAATATTAGAATTAGATACATTCGAATTGAATATTGCATTTAAAGATAGCATTAGAAATACTATTACATTAAGCGAATGTTAGAATGTTGTACAAACATTTGAAATTCGTGTTAAAATTAGTTTTATTTTTCGAATGTTGCAAAACATTTGCCTATCCTTAATTGGGAACATAATTTGCTTAGCCTTCCCCAGAACACTTTGCTCTAAAGGAAACACTTCAGAGCAATGCTGGGGGAAAATGGTCACCTCATTGGTTTGTATGTGCAGATGTGCTACACAATTAAAGAAACATTAAAAGGACAGTCTAGTCAAAATTAACAATGATAACACTCTCAGGTGTGCTGGCCACATCTTTCAGCTAAAAACAGCAAGTCCAGAATTTAGAATAAATAGACTAAATTCTAGGGGTCGATCCGATAAAAATCGTCGCCCGCAAAAGCTGGCGACGCCAATATTTGCGCGGGTTTGGTATCCTATATACGGCGTGACCTAGAAGTTACGCGCGTATATTTCTGCCGTCGCCCGTAGTTTTTTGGGCCATAGGCAGGTATACCAAACCCGCGCAGTTTGGTATCCAATATACAGCGTAAGGACTTACGTGGCGAAAATGGAGACATCTTACTCCATTTTCACCTCGCCACAAAAAGCAGCTGACTATTGGAGCCCCGTAACTCCCTAAACTGGCTGCTAAAATAAACCTAACACCTAACGCATGCGCAATGTCTATCTCCCTGTCAACCGCGATCTGCTAAATAAAACCTAACACCTAACGCATGCGCAATGTCTATCTCCCTGTCAACCGTGATCCCCCGCCGCAATCCCTAATAAAGTATTTAACCCCTAAATCGCCGCCATCTACATAAACTAACCCCCTACTGTGAGCCCCTAAAACCGCCACCATCTAACTGATCTATCCCCTAATGTGAACCCCTTACACCGCCGCCATCTATATTAAAATTATTAACTTAATCTACCTACCTAAAATTATTAATTTAATCTACCTACCCCGCCGCCAGCTATATTATCTATATTAACCCTAAGTATATTATAGTTAATATAGTTATTACATTATATATATTAACTATATTAACCCTAATTATATTAGGGTTAATATAGTTAATATAGTTACTATAGTATTTATATAAACTATATTAACTCTATCTAACCCTAACACCCCTAACTAAATTCTTATTAAATAAATCTAATTCATATTATAAACTAAAATATTATTATATTAAATCTAAATACTTACCTATAAAATAAACTCTAAGATAGCTACAATGTAATTAATAATTACATTATAGCTATGTTAGGGTTTATATTTATTTTACAGGTAAATTGTTAATTATTTTAACTAGGTATAATAGCTATTAAATAGTTATGAACTATTTAATAGCTACCTAGTTAAAATAATTACCCAATTACCTGTAAAATAAATCCTAACCTAAGTTACAAATACACCTACACTATCAATAAATTAAATAAACTACAAATATCTATCTAAAAATACAATTAAATAAACTAAACTAAATTACAAAAAAAAACAAACACTAAATTACAAAAAATAAAATAAACCTAACACTACCCCCCTGAAGATCTCCCTACCTTGTATTCACCCAGCCGGGCCGAACTCCTCATCCGATCCGGGCGATGTCTTCCAGCAAGCGGCAGTGAAGTCTTCTTCCATCCGGGCGATGTCTTGAAGCAAGCGGCAGAGAGTCTTCTTCCATCTGCGATGTCTTCAAGCAAATCGGCATCTTCAATCTTCTTTCTTCGCTCCTCCGCCGCGGAGCATCCATCCGGCACAACGACTTCCCGACGAATGAGGTTCCTTTAAATGACGTCTTCCAAGATGGCGTCTGTCGAATTCCGATTGGCTGATAGGATTCTATCAGCCAATGGGAATTAAGGTAGAAAAATCTGATTGGCTGATTGAATCAGCCAATCAGATTCAAGTTCAATCCGATTGGGCCTGAAACGTCGCTTCTTTATCCCTGTTTGCACAATAAAAGTCTTTTTTTGCACCAGCTGGAACAACTTTTGTTTCTATGTATCAATACTGGGTCTGGTGAACCTGTTCCTGGCTGTGCAGTGAGTGCTGTGTTTCATGATACATTGTTGCAAGAAGGCTTCACAAATATGCCACATGTCATTGGATCACCGCCTGTGTTCAGCTAGCTCTAAGTTGCAAGAAATAAACAAAGTTATATGAAAAGAATAATGCAATAATAAAATGATATAACACATTAGAGTATTATATTTTTAATGTTCGTATCCCTTTGACCATTTTTCATGCAACAATTTAGCTGCTACTATTTCATAAACTAATTTTAAGTACATTGTGCATATAAAACAACAATATTAAAATTTACACCTGCATGAAAGGGATATAAAACAGTGCTTCTTTAGTAGAAAAAAATGTTAACTCAATCAAAGTAAAAATAAATAGAAACAGATTGTGTTAACAAATAGCAAACAACTTGTTTTCTTGCTAAATGAGCACTTAAACATTCTCAGTTTAGCCACTGCCTACAGCTGAATAACAGAGCAGACATTAAATAACTTGGGTTATATTGTCACATGATTCTTGAAGCAATAGTCCTCTACTGAACATGGACAATAAACTGATTGCAGTTAGATTAGAGGTCTCCTAACAACACTTCAAAAGAAAAGCTGCTACTTTGCCTTCCTTTCATCTTGTAGGGCTGTGACAGAAAGTATTAAACATTCCCCAAAGTGAGTTAAAAAAAAGAAAAATCCTTTTAAAATGATAAATAATACATATTGCAATGATTTATATTAAGTATAGATAACTGCTTAGTGCTTTTATTAAAACAATGAAACAGACTGTTTTATATCCCTTTAAGCAAGGGGAGCCATAGAACTGCATCTAAACCGCAAGTCATTAAGTTCTTTAAAGCAGCGCAGGAATTATACAAAACATCACTTTAACAAAAGGAAAAAACAAGCTTCAGTAGCTTTTATTGTTTGGTCCAACAGAACAGGGAATTTGTGACAAAATCAATACAACTGTTTTGGCAGTTTTGATTGTTGTGTAAACTTCACTAAACCATAAAAAATAGGTAAACATTAAAAGTCGGAAGTAACCGTGATGACAAAGTTATTATATTATGTTGAATCGTTTTTTTAAATGCTCATTCTGAAGCATGAAAATGAACTAGTGGTATTTTCAAAGGCAAATTATAAATACACTACCTTAACAGAAAATGGGAGGGATATGATTTAGTGCACAATTTAAAAATAAAACTATAGACTTGTGCATTCATTTCGGTATTAATGTGATTTTTTTTATCGAAAACACGGATATTCGTTTTGTCTTCACAAAATTAATATCCAAACAAATGCACCAACTACATTTAAAGAAAATGAAGAAATGTTGACTAAATTCATCAGTATTAGTTTGTTTCATAAAATTACCTTAAGGGGTTAAATACTTATTTCTAGCACGATGGAGAACCACGCTAATCCTGACACTTTTGCACAGAGCCCCGGGCTGCACTAATGGGAAGCTTAGTGCTGTAGATCCTAGAGCCTGTGTTAAAGGTGAAGGTCCAGAATCCGCCGTGCTAAGCAGAGCCGGCTCAAAATATTGTGCTGCCTGGGTCAGAGAAGGCAATGACGCGCCCCCCACCAACCATAGTAAGATTACTGATTAGCATATCAACCTACTAGCCTCACCGCTAACCTTACTAAGCCTGCCTACCTGCATGCAACCAATGCTTATGCACAACTGCAAAATAAGTGGGAAGGAAGTTAGGGAAGAGATGCACTTGTACCACCTTAAATGTTGCCCCTAAATGGTTCTGTATCTTTGTGCATGATGACGTTTTGCTGCTGGGCGCCTGCGACAGGTGAACTTTTTCACCTGTAGCAAAGGAACACTTATATTTGTTTAATAACGTAAATTAATGTAAATGTTCCATGAATATTCACTATTTATTTAGTTTTAAACTACATGATTACCAACTAGTGAAGCAGACAAATATTCTGAAAAACAAATTTTTCTGAATATTCCATCCGAAAGCTTCAGATGAACCACATTTTTCACTGCTGCACAAGTCTAAATTTTACTACTGTTATTGAATTTACCTCTTTCTTCTGGTAATCTTTGTTAAAACTCAGATCACTCCCATTTAGAGCCACCACTTTCTCTTTGGAAAAAAAAAAACTAAAAACTGTGCTAATTAGCATAAATTTGGTTAAATGATTACACAGCAAAGAACAGAAACAAAATCTGCTATGAATTATATTAAAAGGGTTATTTGTTCATAATTAGATTCCAGCACACAGAAGACGTTTCAGCATGACAGGTCCTTTATTTCTATATTAATAATTATCTATATTGACATGAACCTTGTCAGTAAAATACCAGCTGCATGACAGCCCTATTCCCTTGATACTATGGGGATCAAGTCCACCAGAAATCACTGAATGCCAACAGCATACGCTGTCTGCATTTAACATGGCACAAGCAGTTCTGGTGAACTGCTTGTGCAATGCCGCCCCCTGCAGATTTGTGGCCAATCGGCCGCGAGCAGGGGTTGTCAATAAACCCAATCGTATACGCCTTAGAGGCAGCGGACGAGTTAAGGAGCAGCGGTTTTAAGACTGCTGCTTCTTAACTCCTGTTTCTGGTGAGCCTGAAGGTCCCTATACCTTGGTAAGCAAAGAAGTGTGCACTCTGATGCGGCGGACATCAATCCACCCAATCCTATACGATTGGGTTGATTGACACCCCCTGCTAGGTTGGTCTGCAGGGGGCGGCATTGCACAAGCAGTTCGCTAGAACTGCTTGTGCAATGTTAAATGCCGACAGCGTATGCTGTCTGCATTCAGCGATGTCTGTCGGACATGATACGCTACAGCGTATCATGTCGGACAGACATTGATAAATCGGCCCCATAGTGCTTAAAATGTGCACACACCTGAACCTAGCTAGATACATACTCATGGACAGGAGAAAAGCTATAACAAAGAATACAAATAGAAAAAGGCAAAAGTGATAACCTTACATCTAACGCATCTAATAGGCTAATAGATGGACTCAATGTTATCCCTATTTGTTAGAAGAGGACATAGTGCATCTGTTGGAGCCCCCCACATTCACTGCTGTAGGTAGTTGCCATTTTTTATACTAATCATCTTAAAAGAACATATGGTCCCTTATTTGAAAGTGAAGAATATGTTCTTTCAAAATCATATTTGGTTTAGGAGATCTGATAATGAGCTCTTCAACTGCCTCCCTGAGCATCACAAGCAATGAGGAAGTGCTGCTGTTTCTGCACTAGGCCTAGGTGGAGGACCAGTTACCAGTCATACTGAGCATTTATCCAGTGGGCCAGGGCCAGTTACTTTAGCCCTGCCCACCTCTCCGCTAATGCAAGGCTGCTATTCAAGTTCAGGTACCTGCAGTTGAGTAATTCAAAGTTGGTGCCTGGGAGCCAGGTTGTGTGCCTCAAGCGATTGACTTGACTTGTGATTTGCTGCCAGTCACTGCTGCGGCCTGCAAGGATGTATTGAGACAAGAAGGTCGAACTGCTGCTGTTACTTTCTCTCTTTGTATCCTGGTTCTGCCCCCAACGTTGCAACTCAACTGCTCTCAGCATCAGAGTTAGACTGATCAGAGAGTAAGGCCCAGTGTCTGCCATTATAACGCACACAAATACTTTTCACTTGCTCACTGCCTGGTCAGTAAAATATTCCTCTCGCAGTTATGAATTTCACTAACTATACGTCTATTGCTGCACGCATAACGTATTCCTAAGGACCAACCAGTAAAAGAATAGTTATTAAAAGAAAAAAAGAAAGCATCTAGGATTCTTAATGCGACCACTCTTTATTTTACTGAAACATTAAAAAACAGCTACTGTGGGTGAATTAGAGACAGGGGGTACCACCAAAAAAAAAAATAGGGTTCCAAAATGTTTTCTGTTCTGCCTTAAAATTTAAACTAGTAGACCTGATTTCACACATTTCCTCAGCATTTTAACTGCAGCAAGGAATTCTAGGACCAAGTGTAAAACCTATGCATGCTATACAAATTCATAGCATTTAAAGATGTGCAAATGCAAACACTGGTTGTAGGATCTTCAGTGTAGTCTTTTTTTTGGTAAATAATAGGAGAAAACAGCAGCAGTTTTTATTACAGCTTACATGAAATGTCCAATGGCTCTAAATCACAACAATCCTCTACACAGTAGTTGTTAATGCTTTTGTTTTGTGACACCTCTGGGGTACTTGTGAAATTAATGTGACATCCCTGATATATGTTTTTAAAACCTTTAACAACCTAAGGAGTTTATTAATGTTATATATATTTAGATAAAAAATGAAAGCACAGCAAACTAAGAAGTTTATGTAGGTAATATTTTACAATGTATGTCACTTACATTGTGCAAGATTAAGGGAGTTTATGGTCAAATAAAAATAATATCAGTAGTCTGAGGAAAATGGTCGCTTCTAACACTTTTATAAGGACACTGAAAATAAACTAAATTATGTAGGCTTTTATAATATGATTAAATGTCTGCATAGCTGTTTTTTTTAATTAATTAATTATAATGTTTATAAATTTGATAATAAAATGTAACTGTCCCAGATGTCAGTGCAATGTGAAAACAGCCGTATACAGGAAGGATTTTGCTTAACCTGTTATTAAAGTGATCATAAAGTTTACCATGTTGCTGATTATAGTAATTATCTTTATCAAAGTTTTAATAAAGCTGTATTTTTTTAATTTTATTTATTGCAATTCAAAACACTTTTTAATCTTTCTAATAACATTATTCCTTTTGACTGGTTTTTTTTTCAAGGGTGATGTTTCAATCACTCACCCAATCCGGTGTGTTGCCGCATTGTTTGCTTTCTTCATAGTAACAGCATGGCTCATGCATTGTCGTATGCGCGTGCATGTATTTACCCATGTGTAATATCGGTCGAAGGGGAATCAAACTTCTAACTTGTAAACAGTGATTTAGAGCTGAAATTTAGAATCATCGTTTACAAGGATTTCTTTTAAAGAAATTTTAAAATACATTTTCTTGTGTGTTTAAATAGGGGTATCACACTCTTTGAAGTCCTCCTTGCAGCTGTGTCCTTTACAGGTAAACAATGAATCTTGTGAACATTCTCATTGGCTCCAATATCAGGAGTGTTCATTAGTAACACTACAGAATACCAATTGGAAGGGGTAAAAATAAAAAGTCATACGGCTAGATTTAGAGTTCGGCGGTAAAAGGGCTGTTAACGCTCCGCGGGTTTTTTTCTGGCCGCACCATAAATTTAACTCTGGTATCGAGAGTTCAAACAAATGCTGCGTTAGGCTCCAAAAAAGGAGCGTAGAGCATATTTAGCGCAAATGCAACTCTCGATACCAGAGTTGCTTACGGACGCGGCCGGCCTCAAAAACGTGCTCATGCACGATTCTCCCATAGGAAACAATGGGGCTGTTTGAGCTGAAAAAAAACCTAACACCTGCAAAAAAAGCAGCGTTCAGCTCCTAACGCAGCCCCATTGTTTCCTATGGGGAAACACTTCCTACGTCTGCACCTAACACTCTAACATGAACCCCGAGTCTAAACACCCCTAACCTTACACTTATTAACCCCTAATCTGCCGCCCCCGCTATCGCTGACCCCTGCATTACACTTTTAACCCCTAATCTGCCGCTCCGTAAACCGCCGCCACCTACGTTATCCCTATGTACCCCTAATCTGCTGCCCTAACATCGCCGACCCCTATGTTATATTTATTAACCCCTAATCTGCCCCCCACAACGTCGCCGACACCTACCTACACTTATTAACCCCTAATCTGCCGAGCGGACCTGAGCGCTACTATAATAAAGTTATTAACCCCTAATCCGCCTCACTAACCCTATCATAAATAGTATTAACCCCTAATCTGCCCTCCCTAACATCGCCGACACCTACCTTCAATTATTAACCCCTAATCTGCCGACCGGAGCTCACCGCTATTCTAATAAATGTATTAACCCCTAAAGCTAATTCTAACCCTAACACTAACACCCCCCTAAGTTAAATATAATTTTTATCTAACGAAATAAATTAACTCTTATTAAATAAATGATTCCTATTTAAAGCTAAATACTTACCTGTAAAATAAATCCTAATATAGCTACAATATAAATTACATTTATATTATAGCTATTTTAGGATTAATATTTATTTTACAGGTAACTTTGTATTTATTTTAACCAGGTACAATAGCTATTAAATAGTTAAGAACTATTTAATAGTTACCTAGTTAAAATAATTACAAATTTACCTGTAAAATAAATCCTAACCTAAGATATAATTAAACCTAACACTACCCTATCAATAAAATAATTAAATAAACTACCTACAATTACCTACAATTAACCTAACACTACACTATCAATAAATTAATTAAACACAATTGCTACAAATAAATACAATTAAATAAACTATCTAAAGTACAAAAAATAAAAAAGAACTAAGTTACAGAAAATAAAAAAATATTTACAAACATAAGAAAAATATTACAACAATTTTAAACTAATTACACCTACTCTAAGCCCCCTAATAAAATAACAAAGACCCCCAAAATAAAAAATTCCCTACCCTATTCTAAAATACAAAAATTACAAGCTCTTTTACCTTACCAGCCCTGAACAGGGCCCTTTGCGGGGCATGCCCCAAGAAGTTCAGCTCTTTTGCCTGTAAAAAAAAACATACAATACCCCCCCCCCAACATTACAACCCACCACCCACATACCCCTAATCTAACCCAAACCCCCTTAAATAAACCTAACACTAATCCCCTGAAGATCTTCCTACCTTGTCTTCACCATCCAGGTATCACCGATCCGTCCTGGCTCCAAGATCTTCATCCAACCCAAGCGGGGGTTGGCGATCCATAATCCGGTGCTCCAAAGTCTTCCTCCTATCCGGCAAGAAGAGGACATCCGGACCGGCAAACATCTTCTCCAAGCGGCATCTTCTATGTTCTTCCATCCGATGACGACCGGCTCCATCTTGAAGACCTCCAGCGCGGATCCATCCTCTTCTTCCGACGACTAGACGACGAATGACGGTTCCTTTAAGGGACGTCATCCAAGATGGCGTCCCTCGAATTCCGATTGGCTGATAGGATTCTATCAGCCAATCGGAATTAAGGTAGGAATTTTCTGATTGGCTGATGGAATCAGCCAATCAGAATCAAGTTCAATCCGATTGGCTGATCCAATCAGCCAATCAGATTGAGCTCGCATTCTATTGGCTGATCGGAACAGCCAATAGAATGCGAGCTCAATCTGATTGGCTGATTGGATCAGCCAATCGGATTGAACTTGATTCTGATTGGCTGATTCCATCAGCCAATCAGAAAATTCCTACCTTAATTCCGATTGGCTGATAGAATCCTATCAGCCAATCGGAATTCGAGGGACGCCATCTTGGATGACGTCCCTTAAAGGAACCGTCATTCGTCGTCTAGTCGTCGGAAGAAGAGGATGGATCCGCGCTGGAGGTCTTCAAGATGGAGCCGGTCGTCATCGGATGGAAGAACATAGAAGATGCCGCTTGGAGAAGATGTTTGCCGGTCCGGATGTCCTCTTCTTGCCGGATAGGAGGAAGACTTTGGAGCACCGGATTATGGATCGCCAACCCCCGCTTGGGTTGGATGAAGATCTTGGAGCCAGGACGGATCGGTGATACCTGGATGGTGAAGACAAGGTAGGAAGATCTTCAGGGGATTAGTGTTAGGTTTATTTAAGGGGGTTTGGGTTAGATTAGGGGTATGTGGGTGGTGGGTTGTAATGTTGGGGGGGGGGTATTGTATGTTTTTTTTTACAGGCAAAAGAGCTGAAATTCTTGGGGCATGCCCCGCAAAGGGCCCTGTTCAGGGCTGGTAAGGTAAAAGAGCTTGTAATTTTTGTATTTTAGAATAGGGTAGGGAATTTTTTATTTTGGGGGTCTTTGTTATTTTATTAGGGGGCTTAGAGTAGGTGTAATTAGTTTAAAATTGTTGTAATATTTTTCTTATGTTTGTAAATATTTTTTTATTTTCTGTAACTTAGTTCTTTTTTATTTTTTGTACTTTAGATAGTTTATTTAATTGTATTTATTTGTAGCAATTGTGTTTAATTAATTTATTGATAGTGTAGTGTTAGGTTAATTGTAGGTAATTGTAGGTAGTTTATTTAATTATTTTATTGATAGGGTAGTGTTAGGTTTAATTATATCTTAGGTTAGGATTTATTTTACAGGTAAATTTGTAATTATTTTAACTAGGTAACTATTAAATAGTTCTTAACTATTTAATAGCTATTGTACCTGGTTAAAATAAATACAAAGTTACCTGTAAAATAAATATTAATCCTAAAATAGCTATAATATAAATGTAATTTATATTGTAGCTATATTAGGATTTATTTTACAGGTAAGTATTTAGCTTTAAATAGGAATCATTTATTTAATAAGAGTTAATTTATTTCGTTAGATAAAAATTATATTTAACTTAGGGGGGTGTTAGTGTTAGGGTTAGACTTAGCTTTAGGGGTTAATACATTTATTAGAATAGCGGTGAGCTCCGGTCGGCAGATTAGGGGTTAATAATTGAAGGTAGGTGTCGGCGATGTTAGGGAGGGCAGATTAGGGGTTAATACTATTTATGATAGGGTTAGTGAGGCGGATTAGGGGTTAATAACTTTATTATAGTAGCGCTCAGGTCCGCTCGGCAGATTAGGGGTTAATAAGTGTAGGTAGGTGTCGGCGACGTTGTGGGGGGCAGATTAGGGGTTAATAAATATAACATAGGGGTCGGCGATGTTAGGGGCAGAAGATTAGGGGTACATAGGGATAACGTAGGTGGCGGCGCTTTGCGGTCGGAAGATTAGGGGTTAATTATTTTAAGTAGCTTGCGGCGACGTTGTGGGGGGCAAGTTAGGGGTTAATAAATATAATATAGGGGTCGGCGGGGTTAGGGGCAGCAGATTAGGGGTACATAAGTATAACGTAGGTGGCGGTCGGCAGATTAGGGGTTAAAAATTTTAATCGAGTGGCGGCGATGTGGGGGGACCTCGGTTTAGGGGTACATAGGTAGTTTATGGGTGTTAGTGTACTTTAGGGTACAGTAGTTAAGAGCTTTATAAACCGGCGTTAGCCAGAAAGCTCTTAACTCCTGCTTTTTTCAGGCGGCTGGAATCTTGTCGTTAGAGCTCTAACGCTCACTGCAGAAACGACTCTAAATACCGGCGTTAGAAAGATCCCATTGAAAAGATAGGCTACGCAAATGGCGTAGGGGGATCTGCGGTATGGAAAAGTCGCGGCTGTAAAGTGAGCGTTAGACCCTTTAATCACTGACTCCAAATACCAGCGGGCGGCCAAAACCAGCGTTAGGAGCCTCTAACGCTGGTTTTGACGGCTACCGCCGAACTCTAAATCTAGGCCATAGAGAGGGGTTCCCAGTCTATGTTGAGGCCAGTTTCCCCCTCAAAGTACAGTGCTTGTCAGAGGGATGTATATGGGGTATGGTTTGTGACTGTCTACTGGTTGTTTGCTGATAGATAAGTGTCTATTGAGGTAAGTATAATTTTTTTATATTTAGACACTCTATAGCCTTATTATGGGCATTTATTGTATGTATATACTGTATATGTTTCATTATATATGGTCCTGGGACAGAATCTTTACTTCATTCCCTTTGCTGTTTTGCACGTGTTTTTTGGCGTGCTTAGTTTTAATTTTTGAATGTCGGCTTTATAGTTTGCTCATGTCAGGTTTAAGGCTCGTCATCACAGCACGCATTTATATAATTCTGTTATTTTTTTTTGTGCTTCTGCTGGGTTACGCGCGTTGGGTTAGCGCACGTATATTCTCTGTCTTGTGCACATCAGGTTTTGGCATGCTAACTTCCCTTATAACTGTCTGTATTTTTGCATGCGTTATCTCATTCTACTTACATGTCCTTTATTTTGTTTGGCAGTTTGGCTTACCGCACATTGTACCTGTAAGTTTTGGAAGCTTCTTTAGGAGGGGATTATCAGGATAAGTTACCATTCAAGAGCTTTTTAAGAGGTTATAGTTTTCATTGCTTTACTTTGTCAATGCAGTAATGGAGTGATCTGTTTATTTATGTGACTCATGTTTGCCTTTGTTATTTCAGTCAGACCAAACTAATGCTGCTTATATGGGTATTACTGCTCATTTTGTTTCCTCATTACAGGAGAATGCTGTCTATCACACAATGTGAAGAATCTTATCAAAGCTGCTGTTTCTGAAGCATTGGCATTTCTCCTTCAAATAAGCGTAAAATGCTAGTTCAGTTTTTACTTTCTACTAGTACTATGTCCCCTGAAGTCAGGGATATTGATATATCTTCAGTAGGTGAGGTTTCCTACGGTAATGAGTCTGATATTGAATCTGATACTTCCTCTTTTTTGTTTAAAGTTGAACATATTTGTTTTCTTTTAAAAGAGATTTTTAATTACTTTAGGGGTTAAAAATTCTAAGGTTTCTGAAAATAAACCTTCTAATTGTTTAAATTCAGTGTTTAAGACTATTGTTAAAGGGCCAGTAAACACAGTAGATTTACATAATCAACAAATACATGATAAAAAGACGATGCAATAGCACTTAGGGGCCGAATTATCAAGATCCGAATGGAGCTTGATGCCCCTGTTTCCGCGATAGCCTTCAGGCTTGCCGTAAACAGTAGTTAGGAAGCAGTGATCTAAAGACCACTGCTCCATAACTTGACTGCCTGCTCTGAGGCTGCGGACATCAACCCGCCCGATCCTATACGAT
The DNA here is from genome assembly GCF_027579735.1 of Bombina bombina. NCBI lineage: Eukaryota > Metazoa > Chordata > Amphibia > Anura > Bombinatoridae > Bombina > Bombina bombina. The sequence goes on from NC_069503.1 coordinate 393,870,083, forward strand.
CGGGCTGATTGACACACCCTGCTAGCGGCCAATTGGCCGAAAATCTGGAGGGGGCAGCATTGCATAAGCAGTTCACCAGAACTGCTTGTGCAATTATAAATGCCGACAGCGTATGCTGTCAGTATTTATCGGTGTGTGGCGGACATGATACGCTACATCGTATCATGTCCATCCGCACTGTAATAAATCTGCCCCTTAGGGGCCCATTTATCAAGCTCCAGATTGACCGCAGCTCCATAACCTGTCCATCTGCTCTGAGCAGACGGACAGATATCACCGCAATTCAACCCGATCGAGTACGATCGGGTAGATTGACACCCCCCTGCTGGCGGCATTCAGTGAGGTCTGTCGGATCTTTGTTAAATAGGCCCCCCTGTCTGAACTTCAAATGAATAGTAGATTTATGTCTATTTCCACTCCCCCTGTACCATGTGACAGCCATCAGCCAATCACATGCCTGCTCTGAGCAGGCGGACAGACATCGCCGCAATTCAACCCGATCGAGTACGATCAGGTTGATTGACACCCCCCTGCTGGCGGCCGATTGGCCGCATTCAGTGAGGTCTGTCGGATCTTTGTTAAATAGGCCCCCCTGTCTGAACTTCAAATGAATAGTAGATTTATGTATATTTCCACTCCCCCTGTACCATGTGACAGCCATCAGCCTATCACATGCATATACGTTTATTCTGTGAATTCTTGCACATGCTGAGTAGGAGCTGGTGACTCAAAAAGTTTAAATATTAAAAAGACTGTGCACCTTTTGTTAATGGAAGTAAATTGGAAAGTTGTTTAAAATTGCATGCTCTATCTGAAACATGAAAGTTTAATTTTGACGTGAGTGTCCTTTTAAGCTTCCTGAAGTTTTTCCTATCCCTGATGCTGTCTCTGATATGATTTCTAGGGAATGGTCTAAACCAGGCCATTCATTTAATCCTTCTGCAAGGTTTAAAAAGTTATATCCTTTACCTGCTGCTAATGTTGAATTGGGGGAAACTGTTCCTAAAGTTGATGGGGCTATTTCCACTTTGGATAAACGTACTACTATCCCTTTGGAAGGCAGTGCTTCTTTTAAGACCCTTTGGATAGAAAATTAGAATATTTATATAGAAGGTCCCCTGTACAAGCTGGGTTTTTGCTTAGGCCTACAATCTATCTCTATTACTAATAGGGCTGCTGCTTCAACTTACTGGTCATCTAGTCTTTCAGAACAGTGTTCTAATGATTCTGCTAGTTCAAATCTTTTGGATTTGCTCAAAAATGCCAATTCTTTTATTTGTAATGCTGTGTTTGATATTATGATAATATCCAAGAATGTTCACAAAAGTTTTGAATGCCCTATTGTCTGTGATAAGATCTCATGGTATTGCAATGTTTCCCTACCAGGACGATATCTTGGTTTAAGTGCCATCTTTTCCTTTAGCAGAATCTCACACAAACAGACTGTTGTTGTTTCTTCAACAATATGGCTGGAGGATTAATGTTCCAAAGAATTCTTTGGTTCCACAGACAAAGGTAATTGTTGGGAGGTTTTCATATGTATTCAGTCTCCTTGAGTCTTTCTCTAACAGAAAAGGTTAAAATTGGTGTCAGCCTGTCTGAAACGTCAGTCCTTCTCCTTTCCCTCTGTTGCTCTTTGTATGCAAGTTTTAGGTCTCATGATTGCAGCATCATTTGCAATTCCTTTTGTTCAATTTCACATGCTTTGTCAGTGGTGCAGTGAACATACTCAGCTATCTGAAAGTTTTTCTAGATCCCAGTACAAGTCAGTCTCTGACATGTTGGCTGGATCATCAGTTAATTATTCAGGGAGCTTCTTTTGCTCATCCTACCTGGAATGTGATCACTATAGATTAAAGTATTTCAGGTTGGGGAGCTGTTTGGGGGTCTCAGAGCACACAGAGTTTGGGATCCTTGGGGTGCGAGGTTACCAATTAATATTCTGAAACACTGTACTATTTTTGGGCCTCTTCAGACTTGATTGCTGTTGAAAATGGAGTCTCATATCCATTTCCAAACAGACAATGTCAAAGCAGTGACTTATGTCAACCATTAGGAGGGAAAATCACAGTTCCCTAGCCATGAGGGAGGTGGCTAAAATTCTCTCATGGACAGTCATCAATTAATTCTCTGTAATTCATATTCCAGAAGTGAACAACTGGGAATCAGACTTTCAGTTGTCAATCTCTACATCCAGGGGAATGGTCCCTTAACTAGAATGTGTTCAATCAGATTGTGGATCTCTGGGGTCTCCCAGAGATAAATCTGATGGTTTCTCATTTGAACAACAAACTTCCCAGGTACTTTGCGAGGTCTAGGGATCCTCAAGCAGAGTTTGGGGATGCTGTAGTATCTCCTTGTTCATTTCAGCTTGCTTATCTGTTTCCCCCTCTGGTACTTCTTTCCAGAGTGATTTCTAGGATAGGCCTAGAGAAATCATCTGTAATCCTGATTGCCCAAGCTTGGCCTTGCAGGATTTGGTATGGAGATTTGGTTCAGATGTTCCGTTGTCCTCCTTGGCCTCTTCCTCTATGACCAGACCCTCTGTCTCAAGGTCCACTTTTCCATCCAGATCTTAAGTCTCTGAACTTGATGGCATGGGAATCGATCAGTTAGTCCTTAGACATAGAGGTTTTTCTGATTCTGTGAACTAAACCTGTATTCAAGCCAGTAAGCCTTTAACTAGCAATATGTATCATAAGGGTTGGAAGGCCTTTATTTCTTGGTATACAGATCATGGTTTTTCCTGGCATTCGGTTAGAATTCCTAGGATTTTGCAGTTACTACAAGATGATTTGAATAAGGGCTTATCTGCCAGTTCTCTGAAGGGGCAGATTTATGCTTTTTCAGATTTGTCTCATAGGAAGATTGCTAATCTTCCTGATATTCATGGTTTTGTTCAGGCTTTGGCATGTATTACGCCTGTAATTAAGCCAATTTCTCCTCCATGGAGTCTTAACTTGGTGTTAAGGGTATTACAGGCTCTCCCTTTTGAACCTATACAAAAGGTGGATGTTAAGCTGCCTTTTTAGAAGGGTTTGTTCCTTTTGGCTATATCTCTTCTGCTAGAGTTTTAAAGTGTTTCAGAATTGTCTGCTCTTTACTGTGATCCTCTTTATCTAATTTTTCATCAAGATAAGGCGGTTTTAAGGATTAAATTTGATTTTGAATTTGTTTCTTTAGACAATATCAGCAGAGAGATTGTTGTTCCTTCTTTGCATCATAATCCTAAGAATGCTTCATAGAGATATTTGCATAATTTGGATGTTAGAGCATTGAAATAATATGTTGATGCTATTAAAGGGCCATAATACCCAAATGTTTAAACACTTGAAAGTGATGCAGCATAGCTGTAAAAAGCTGATTAGAAAATATCACCTGAACATCTCTATGTAAAAAAGAAAGATATTTTACCTCAAAAGTTCCTCAGTAGCCACCTCCCATTGTAAAGGATTTCTAAGCAGCATTTTAGTGTGTTTGTCCTGGGACATCTGAAGGGACTAGCATTGTGCACTCTCATATTATTTCACCAATCAGGTAAAGGAAGCTTACTATGAAATCTCATGAGAGTTAAGTCAAATCTCATGAGATCACAGTAAGAGTTCATGACCTCCGCACTGCTGATGCTGATTGGCTGCTGTTCATTTCTTCATTTTTTTTATTTTTTTACCTGCAGCTGGGAGCAGCTGAGTATAACTTTTTACACAGAACTTACTCTGCTGAGCTGAGGAAGTTGTGAGGTAAAATATTTTCCTTTTTTACATAGAGATGCTCAGGTGATATTTTCCTGTCAGCTTTTTACAGTTATACTGCATCAGTTTCAAGTGATTTAGCATATGAGTATTATGTCCCTTTAAGGATTTCAGTCAGACTTCTAGTTTGTTTGTTCATTTTCTGCTACTAGAAAAGGACAGAAAGTTTCTGCTGTTTGTTTGGTCTCTTGGTTGAAACATTTAGTTCACAAGGCTTACTTGGAGGCTGGTGGTCAACCTCCACCACAATAGATTACAGTTCATTCTGCAAGGTCAGTTGCCACTTCTTGGGCTTTCAAGAATGAGACTTCTGTTGACCAAATTTGCAAGGCAGCTACTTGGTTTTCTTTGAATACTTTTACTGAATTCTACCATTTTGATGTTTTTGCTTCTTCTGATGCAGCCTTTAGTAGGAAGGTCTTTCAGGCAGTTGTTTCAGCTTGATTTATTTGTGCCTGATTATTTAATTTGCATTAAAAAAAGTTAGAAATATGTTTTAAATCCCACCCTTTATGTTATTATTCATGGACTTCACAGCTTGATAATGGATTGTGGACTCTCACCACCTGTATGAAAGAAAACATAATTTATGCTTACCTGATACATTTATTTATTTCATGGTGTTGAAAGTCCATGAGACCCTACCTTGTGTTTTTTGGTGTTATTTTTTTTTCTTGAAGCACATCTTTTTCCCTGCTCTTTTTATGGCTCATTACCTTTTCCCTACCTTATTTTTCTTGGCTATACAGGGAGTGCAGAATTATTAGGCAAGTTGTATTTTTGAGGATTAATTTTATTATTGAACAACAACCATGTTCTCAATGAACCCAAAAAACTCATTAATATCAAAGCTGAATAGTTTTGGAAGTAGTTTTTAGTTTGTTTTTAGTTATAGCTATTTTAGGGGGATATCTGTGTGTGCAGGTGACTATTACTGTGCATAATTATTAGGCAACTTAACAAAAAACAAATATATACCCATTTCAATTATTTATTTTTACCACTGAAACCAATATAACATCTCAACATTCACAAATATACATTTCTGACATTCAAAAACAAAACAAAAACAAATCAGTGACCAATATAGCCACCTTTCTTTGCAAGGACACTCAAAAGCCTGCCATCCATGGATTCTGTCAGTGTTTTGATCTGTTCACCATCAACATTGCGTGCAGCAGCAACCACAGCCTCCCAGACACTGTTCAGAGAGGTGTACTGTTTTCCCTCCTTGTAAATCTCACATTTGATGATGGACCACAGGTTCTCAATGGGGTTCAGATCAGGTGAACAAGGAGGCCATGTCATTAGATTTTCTTCTTTTATACCCTTTCTTGCCAGCCACGCTGTGGAGTACTTGGACGCGTGTGATGGAGCATTGTCCTGCATGAAAATCAGGTTTTTCTTGAAGGATGCAGACTTCTTCCTGTACCACTGCTTGAAGAAGGTGTCTTCCAGAAACTGGCAGTAGGACTGGGAGTTGAGCTTGACTCCATCCTCAACCCGAAAAGGCCCCACAAGCTCATCTTTGATTATACCAGCCCAAACCAGTACTCCACCTCCACCTTGCTGGCGTCTGAGTCGGACTGGAGCTCTCTGCCCTTTACCAATCCAGCCACGGGCCCATCCATCTGGCCTATCAAGACTCACTCTCATTTCATCAGTCCATAAAACCTTAGAAAAATCAGTCTTGAGATATTTCTTGGCCCAGTCTTGACGTTTCAGCTTGTGTGTCTTGTTCAGTGGTGGTCGTCTTTCAGCCTTTCTTACCTTGGCCATGTCTCTGAGTATTGCACACCTTGTGCTTTTGGGCACTCCAGTGATGTTGCAGCTCTGAAATATGGCCAAACTGGTGGCAAGTGGCATCTTGGCAGCTGCACGCTTGACTTTTCTCAGTTCATGGGCAGTTATTTTGCGCCTTGGTTTTTCCACACGCTTCTTGCGACCCTGTTGACTATTTTGAATGAAACGCTTGATTGTTCGATGATCACGCTTCAGAAGCTTTGCAATTTTAAGTGAGTGCTGCATCCCTCTGCAAGATATCTCACTATTTTTTACTTTTCTGAGCCTGTCAAGTCCTTCTTTTGACCCATTTTGCCAAAGGAAAGGAAGTTGCCTAATAATTATGCACACCTGATATAGGGTGTTGATGTCATTAGACCACACCCCTTCTCATTACAGAGATGCACATCACCTAATATGCTTAATTGGTAGTAGGCTTTCGAGCCTATACAGCTTGGAGTAAGACAACATGCATAAAGAGGATGATGTGGTCAAAATACTAATTTGCCTAATAATTCTGCACTCCCTGTATTATTATTATTATTATTCTTTATTTACAGATTCCGCAGCACTTCCCATGGGTACAAGGATAACAGTACAATGGAGAAACAATTTGATAAGACAAATACAGGGGGAATTGAGGGCCCTATTCCTGTGGGAACTTACAATCTAGAGGCTATGGCCTCTATTTAACAAAGTCTGCCGGACCTGATCCGACAGTGCGGATCAGGTCCGCCAGACCTCGCTGAATGCGCAGAGCAATATGCTCTCCGTATTCTGCATTGCACCAGCAGCTCACAAGAGCTGCTGGTGCAATGCCGCCCCCTGCAGACTCACGGCCAATGGGCCGCCAGCAGGGGGTGTCAATCAACCCTATCGTACTCGATCGGGTTGATTTCCGGCGATGTCTGTCCGCCTGCTCAGAGCAGACGGACAGGTTATGGAGCAGTGGTCTTTGTAACCGCTGCTTCATAACTGCTGTTTCTGGCGAGCCTGCAGGCTTGCCAGAAACACAGGGCCTCAAGCTCCATTCGGAGCTTGATAGATAGGCCTCATCATGTTAGACTGAGGTATTTGTGAGGTGGGAGGTTTTTTTTAGAACTCTTTGGGTTTGGGAATCTTTGCCTCCTCCTAGTAGTAAGGAAGAGTAATTACCAGGAGTAAAGGATCATGGACTCTTACCACCATAAAATAAATTAATTTATCTGGTAGCATAAAATATGTTTTTATAACCTGGCATATTATTAAAAAAACAGACTCTCCTCTTACTCTAAAGCATTTTATTCTTCCCCCCCCCCCCTCATATCCCTTTTCATGTTATTCATTGGGATCATCATCCCTATTTTGTTCTGACACCCTTAGCTGGGTGATGTGACACATTAGAGCGTATTTTCTTCTTAAAGTATGATTCAAGCAATAACAAAAAGATTACTCTTTATCACAGCAGTGTCACACTTGGCAGGATCCACCGACTCTTGGAACCCTTATGGGTGGCATAATGAAAATATTTATTTAGTTTAACATATTTTACTCCAGTAGTATAATGGAGATCCCTTAGGCATTGGTAATGAGAGTATTAAAGCGCTTAGTACTTCTTTATACAGCAATACAACTATTGAAGCTTTGGTCACATCAATGAATAATTAAACACACTGTACTGTAATTTATATCCATTGTTGTGCTATTAATAACCTGTTATGCCAGCTGCATTGTATGAAATGTATGGTAAGTTGGTACTTTATGTTTATTTTTACAATTAAAATTGCTGGAATCACTCATTTAAACCACCACCCATAATGACATTTTCAGTACCAAAATACTAACATTTGTGTGTATGAGACATACGATAAGTAGGTCTTTGCTTCCTGCTGGCTCAGTTAATTTAAATTAGTATGTGGTTGAGAACAATGGGTTGTTGTTTCAAAAAGCTAAACTAGCTATTTTAAACACAGATTTAAACCTAAACACATACTAAACAACCAGGGATCATTGATATGTAATAAAATTAATAAATAAAACATTTGGATGCGAAAAAGGGGGAATATATTATGCCAAAGAACTAGCACCAAATTTTACTTACGCCCTAAATCCTGCTGCCTTAGGCACAGATCTAGCTTAGTCCAAAATATGCCCCTGGTTAGGATAGATCTCGTATTTTTTGGTACAGGATATTTTTTTTCTTCCAGTAAGTTTATTTCTGTTACATTTCTAAACACAAAATGCTGGCTGTCAAAATCGGCTCTACTGAAGTGGTATGAAAATAAACATAACTGATGGCATGTGGTGATAACAATTAAATATATTTGCATTGGCTCCTCAGCAGGACGGCAGCTAATGTGCTTTGTCTGTGCCAACAATTTTAACGTTGTATATAATTTCTAAATGTATTTTGTAAAATATTTTTTTCTATTTTTTGATACATAATTGTTATAATTAATGCCAAAAATCTTTTATTACAGCTAATAGGTTTTCACTCAAACACAAAAGTCTTGAAATGCATGAAAGTATAGCCTTGTTGACATTGCATAAATTCAGTAATTATCCAAACAACAAGCGTGGTTGGTTAATGCTGGAGAGTTATCATAGTGAAAGCACTTTGGTTCAGTAAATCTCTTCACTCTTTTAAGACCTGCTATTTGTGAAAGGTGGTGCACTCTAGTACTAAGAGGCGGGATTTATTAAAGACGTTTCCTAGGTGAGCACAGCTGATACAATCACCATTATCAAGCTACTTAACTGCCAAGGAATGGAAATAATTAATTTAAAGACTTTCTAGTCAATTTAAAATTGATAGCAGTGCATTTTCAAATTTGACTAACTAGAACATTTTGCAAGCAGAAGCATAAAAAAATGTCTCTAAAGTTGTCACTGTTGTATGGGAAGGGTGAAGCATATGCAGACGTATTCCCTCATCACACTGTTGTGATACCATTGTGTGCACTCATAATATGCAGGTATTCACATCACAATCAGGTAGTATACATGCACATGACCTACAGCCATATTATTCACCTCTAGTTGTTTACTCTGCATGCCACATATACAACAGACCTCCCAACTGTCGTTATTTGAGATGGACCATCCTTGATTCTGAGCTCTGTGCCTCTGAGACAGCCATACCTTCTTTTATGTAATTGGCAAGAGTCCATGAGCTAGTGACGTATGGGATATACAATCCTACCAGGATTCCCAAACCTCAAAATGCCTATAAATACACCCCTCACCACACCCACAATTCAGTTTTACAAACTTTGCCTCCCTTTGGAGGTGGTGAAGTAAGTTTGTGCTTGATTTTCTTCTGTGATATGTGCTTCTCAGCATTTTGAAGCCCGATTCCTCTCATAGTACAGTGTTTGTCAGAGGGATGTGAAGGGAGTATCACTTATTGATTCTATGGTTTTCCTCACGGGAAATCTTTTCATAGGTTCTCTGTTATCGGTCGTAGAGATTCATCTCCTACCTCCCTTTTCAGATCGACGATATACTCTCATATTCCGTTACCTCTACTGATACTTTTTCAGTACTAGTTTGGCTATATATGTGGATTGGTGTCTTTCGCTAAGTATGTTTTCATTACTTAAGACACTCTCAGCTATTGTTTGGCACTTTATGTATTAATATAAAGTGTTAAATATATGTATTGTACTTATATTTGCCATGAGTCAGGTTTATGTATATTTCCTTTTGCAGACTATCAGTTTCAAAATTGGGAATCATATTTAGGAAGTTATGTTTTTTACCTGGGGTATGGTCTTTTCTTCAAATTTACTGTTTTTTTCATTAAATTTCACAGGCAAAATTAGGCTTGCAAGGTTGCAAAATGTTTCGTCATTTTTGGAGCGAGATTTTTTTTGGCGCGAAGGTACCTTCAGTGATGCAAATTCGTCATTTCCGGGGTCTTAGTTGATGCCAGCTGTCCTTGCACAAGGTTGCGTCTGCCATGATGCGAGTTTTGTCATTTCCGGATGTTGTTAGCGGCAAAAAAATTTATTTTGCGTTGTGCGTCATACTTGGCACCAAATCATTTAATTATTTAAACCCCACTTCCTATATGCCTCTTGCCTTTTTTATGCTCAGAGGGCTATGCGGTTTGCATTTTCCCATTCCTGAAACTGCCATATAAGGAAATTGATAATTTTGCTTTATATGTTGTTTTTTTCTCTTACATTTGCAAGATGTCTCAATCTGATCCTGTCTCAGAAACAACTGTTGGAACCCTGCTGCCTGATAACAGTTCTACCAAAGCTAAGTGTATCTGTTGTAAGTTAGCGGAAAATATATCTCCAGCTGTAGTATGTAACAATTGTCATGATAATCTTTTACATGCAGAGAGTGTAGCCATCAGTACTAGTACAATGCCTGTTGCTCCTTCAACATCTAATATACATGATATCCCTGTGAATATAAAATATTTTATTGCTGATGCGATTCAGAAGGCTTTGTTTGCTATTCCACCTTCTAATAAATGTAAAAGGTCTTTTAAAACTTCTCATAAAGTTGATGAATTTTAAAATGACTGACAACATACTGAATTATCCTCCTCTGATGAGGATCTATCTGATTCAGAAGATCCTACCTCAGATATTGACACTGACAAATCTACTTATCTCTTTAAGATGGAGTATATATGTTCCTTGTTAAAGAGGTGTAGATTACTTTGGATATTGAGTAATCTAGTCCTCTTGATACTAAAACTATTAAACGTTTAAATTCTGTTTATAAACCTCCTGTGGTTACTCCAGAGGTTTTTCCAGTTTCTGATGCTATTTCTGATATGATTTCAAAGGAATGGGATAGGCCTGATACTTCTTTTATTCCTTCTTCTAGGTTTAAAAAGCTGTATCCTTTGCCAGCAGCTAGATTGGAGTTTTGGGAAAAAATCCCCAAAGTTGATGGGGCTATTTCTACTCTTGCCAAACATACTACTATTCCTATGGAAGATAGTACTTCTTTTAAGGATCCTTTAGATAGGAAACTTGAATCTTATCTAAGAAAAGCTTATTTATTTTCTGGCTATATTCTTTGGCCTGCTATATCTATGGCTGATGTTGCAGCTGCATCAACTTTTTGGTTGGAAAGCTTAGCGCAACAGGAAACAGATCCTGATTTGTCTAGCATTGTTCACTTGCTTCAACATGCTAATCATTTTATCTGTGATGCTATTTTTGATATTATCAAAATTGATGTTAAATCTATGTCTTTAGCTATTTTAGCTAGAAGAGCTTAGTGGCTTAAATATTGGAATACTGACATGGTATCTAAGTCTACATTACTATGTCTTTCTTTCCAAGGTAACAATTTATTTGGTTCTCAGTTGGATTCAATTATTTCAACTGTCACTGGGGGGAAGGGAGTTATTTGCCTCAGGATAAAAGATCTAAGGGTAAATCTAAAGCTTCGAACAAAAGGACAGGAAGGTAAGGGGTTACTATAGCACTCACTCTCACTCTCATAGGAGATATAAAGTAAAACCATTCATACTTTATTAGTCATAAGTTAAAACCAGGATAAACATCCCTAGTGGATAAATTATACTACCCACAACCACCTATTTAACAATAATAAAAGCAAAGAGGGCCCTCCTAACACTCCTCTGTTTCCTGGCCGATAACTGGAAGCGTCGGCATCAGGTGGCTGGAGTGATAGGATGAGCCAGTAAAGAACGTGCTGTACAAACGCGTTTCAGCTATTAGAAAGCCTTTATCAATGTTTCACATTCAATGCCTAAAATAGTAAGCCGAGGCTCTGATGTTCGGAGCTTAATATCTCTCCAGAACACCGGTTAGTAGCCAATCCGGGATCTTTCCCAGACTCCACCTTCGTGTCCTCCAATCGGTTACGGGCTTGGTTCACGCCCATAGGAAAGTATTCTTCCGATTGGAGTAGTGCCACTCGCCTTGACATTGGTGGATTATCATGCGTAATTCGCGTCCATAAGAAAGTCTCCATCTGATTGGAGCAATACCGCACGCTTTGTCATTGGTGTGATATCGGACTCTGTGAATTCTGCATCATATAGCTACTTAAACCTCAAAAACGAAAAACCCATATGCACCCATAGATTAATCCATCAAATAAGTCATTCGTCAAACTGATGATTTCTTACTATGTACAGATTTATGGAGACATAAGAAACGCTAATAATATTATATAACCGAGGTAGTTTGTTATGTGGTTTGCAGGCTTAAAATACTCTGTGTTTAGAGATGTAATATCCATACAGAGGTATGTATTCGTATATGATAAATACCAGTAATCCATAACTATACACTCAAACATATAATCCTATGCACACCTATGTGTGCCGCAAAATTCATATATTGGACTATACCCATATAAATTAAGTATTGTTAAATCTCTTACAAGCAAAGGGAAGATGTTAATACATTACCCCTAGGATTGAAGATATAAAGTCATATATGAACAGTGGATATATCATAGGATCACCATTAGCTGTTACAAAGTTAACTCCATATCAAGCACATCAGTAAAACACCATCAGTGTATCATAAATGATGGAAATTATTTAGGTCAAAATTAAATTTTAGACGTGGGAAAAACAATAACAGGATGTAAAATAGAAGTTATTATAAAACTACCAGACACCCCAACCACGACCAGGTGGAAGCTGCTTGTTTGCTTCCAAAATAGGACAGTTGATAGAGTTCCATATATCTAGTATGTTGTATATCTATATAACATCCTGAAGATAAGTTCCATCCCTAATCTATGATACTATACTTAGCAACTGTATGTGAATTAGCCATGGATTCTAAGAGACTGTATACAACCAGCAGAATCCTCAAGGGTAATAACTCTTAGTAGTTTAACCTTTCGTATTACTACATATATCATGCCATATAAGATGTGGCTAATTTTCTAGAATAGTATCAGGAAATCATCAGTTATGAATTACAAAAAACTGAACCGATAGTCATGTGTAATATCACATGCTTATCCTAGAACAGAGATTATCAATCTGATGATTATAAATATTAAAAATGACCTATAGATGCTATTGGTTATTTCAGATATACACCCAGTAATTGTTGAATTCATTCATACCATTTGGTATGACCGTGTTCAGATTAAAGACCCATTTGGTTTCCATTTTAAGGAGTCTTTGTTCAGTCTCACCCCCTCTTATACCTGGTTTCAGTTTTTCAAGACCCCAACATCGCATTACATTGGTATTCCCATTATGAGATTGCAGGAAGTGTTTAGCCACACTAGTGATTTGTTTTTTCTTTTCTACATCTCTCTGGGCTGTCCTTATATTACTTAGATGTTCGGTCATACGTGTGCCAAGGCAGCGTGTAGTCATACCAACGTAGAATAAATTATTATATTATATTCTACGTTGGTATGACTACACGCTGCCTTGGCACACGTATGACCGAACATCTAAGTAATATAAGGACAGCCCAGAGAGATGTAGAAAAGAAAAAACAAATCACTAGTGTGGCTAAACACTTCCTGCAATCTCATAATGGGAATACCAATGTAATGCGATGTTGGGGTCTTGAAAAACTGAAACCAGGTATAAGAGGGGGTGAGACTGAACAAAGACTCCTTAAAATGGAAACCAAATGGGTCTTTAATCTGAACACGGTCATACCAAATGGTATGAATGAATTCAACAATTACTGGGTGTATATCTGAAATAACCAATAGCATCTATAGGTCATTTTTAATATTTATAATCATCAGATTGATAATCTCTGTTCTAGGATAAGCATGTGATATTACACATGACTATCGGTTCAGTTTTTTGTAATTCATAACTGATGATTTCCTGATACTATTCTAGAAAATTAGCCACATCTTATATGGCATGATATATGTAGTAATACGAAAGGTTAAACTACTAAGAGTTATTACCCTTGAGGATTCTGCTGGTTGTATACAGTCTCTTAGAATCCATGGCTAATTCACATACAGTTGCTATGTATAGTATCATAGATTAGGGATGGAACGTATCTTCAGGATGTTATATAGATATACAACATACTAGATATATGGAACCCTATCAACTGTCCTATTTTGGAAGCAAACAAGCAGCTTCCACCTGGTCGTGGTTGGGGTGTCTGGTAGTTTTATAATAACTTCTATTTTACATCCTGTTATTGTTTTTCCCACGTCTAAAATTTAATTTTGACCTAAATAATTTCCATCATTTATGATACACTGATGGTGTTTTACTGATGTGCTTGATATGGAGTTAACTTTGTAACAGCTAATGGTGATCCTATGATATATCCACTGTTCATATATGACTTTATATCTTCAATCCTAGGGGTAATGTATTAACATCTTCCCTTTGCTTGTAAGAGATTTAACAATACTTAATTTATATGGGTATAGTCCAATATATGAATTTTGCGGCACACATAGGTGTGCATAGGATTATATGTTTGAGTGTATAGTTATGGATTACTGGTATTTATCATATACGAATACATACCTCTGTATGGATATTACATCTCTAAACACAGAGTATTTTAAGCCTGCAAACCACATAACAAACTACCTCGGTTATATAATATTATTAGCGTTTCTTATGTCTCCATAAATCTGTACATAGTAAGAAATCATCAGTTTGACGAATGACTTATTTGATGGATTAATCTATGGGTGCATATGGGTTTTTCGTTTTTGAGGTTTAAGTACCTATATGATGCAGAATTCACAGAGTCCTATATCACACCAATGACAAAGCGTGCGGTATTGCTCCAATCAGATGGAGACTTTCTTATGGACGCGAATTACGCATGATAATCCACCAATGTCAAGGCGAGTGGCACTACTCCAATCGGAAGAATACTTTCCTATGGGCGTGAACCAAGCCCGTAACCGATTGGAGGACACGAAGGTGGAGTCTGGGAAAGATCCCGGATTGGCTACTAACCGGTGTTCTGGAGAGATATTAAGCTCCGAACATCGGAGCCTCGGCTTACTATTTTAGGCATTGAATGTGAAACATTGATAAAGGCTTTCTAATAGCCGAAACGCGTTTGTACAGCACGTTCTTTACTGGCTCATCCTATCACTCCAGCCACCTGATGCCGACGCTTCCAGTTATCGGCCAGGAAACAGAGGAGTGTTAGGAGGGCCCTCTTTGCTTTTATTATTGTTAAATAGGTGGTTGTGGGTAGTATAATTTATCCACTAGGGATGTTTATCCTGGTTTTAACTTATGACTAATAAAGTATGAATGGTTTTACTTTATATCTCCTATGAGAGTGAGAGTGAGTGCTATAGTAACCCCTTACCTTCCTGTCCTTTTGTTCGAGTTATATTTTTGAGGGGTAGCACTGGAATTTTATAATTCCTATCTCACCTATTATTACAGTGTAGTGCCAGTTTGTTTTTCTTTGGTTCCTAAATCTAAAGCTTCTAATCGTTTTTGTTCTTTTCGACAGAAAAAGGAACAGAAAAGCAATCCTTCCCCTAAAGACTCTGTTTCCAATTGGAAATCTTCTTCAAGTTGGAATAACTCCAAGCCTTTTAAGAAACCAAAGCCAGCCCCCAAGTCTGCACGATGGTGCGGCCCCCATTCCAGCTCAGCTGGTGGGGGGCAGATTAAAATTTTTCCAAAACATTTGGGCAGATTCTGTCCAAAATCAGTGGATTCAGAGTATTGTCTCTCAAGGGTATCGAATAGGATTCAGAGTAAGACCTCCTGTGAGAATATTTTTTCTCTCACACGTTCCAGCAAATCCAGTGAAGGCTCAGGTTTTTCTGAAGTGTGTTTCAGATCTAGAGCTTTCAGGGGTAATCATACCAGTTCCGTTTCAGGAACAGGGTCTGGGGTTTTATTCATATCTATTTATTGTTCCAAAGAAAGAAAAATTATTCAGGCCAGTTCTGGATCTGAAAATTTTGAATAGTTTTGTAAGAGTGCCAATTTTCAAAATGGTTACTATAAGGACTATTCTGCCTTTTGTTCAGCAAGGTCATTATATGTCCACGATAGACTTACAGGATGCATATCTTCATATTCCGATTCATCCAGACCACTATTGGGTTCTGAGATTCTCTTTTCTAGACAAGCATTACCAATTTGTCGCTCTTCCATTTGGCCTAGCGACAGCTCCAAGAATTTCCTTATTTGGACAATATCTTGGTACTAGCTCAGTCTTTACATTCTGCTGAATCTCACACAAATCAACTAGTATTGTTTTTTCAAAGACATGGTTGGAGGATCAATTTACCTAAAAGTTCCTTGATTCTTCAGACAAGGGTCACCTTTTTAGGTTTCCAGATAGATTCAGTGTCCATGACTCTGTCTCTAACAGACAAGAGACAAATTAAATTGGTTAAAACCTTCAGTCTCAATCATTCCCTTCAGTGGCTATGTACATGGAAGTTTTAGGTCTCATGACTGCAGCATCAGACTCGATCCCCTTTGCTCATTTTCATATGAGATCTCTTCAGCTTTGTATGCTGAATCAATTGTGCAGGGATTATACAAGGATATCACAATTAATATCCTTAAATCCCAATGTTCGACTCTCTCTGGCTTGGTGGTTAGATCACCATTGTATAGTTCAAGGGGCTTCTTTTGTTTTTCCAACCTGGACTGTAATCACAGATGCAAGTCTTTGAGGTTGGGGAGCTGTCTGGGGATCTCTGACATCACAAGGGGTTTGGAAATCTCAAGTGGCGAGGTTACCAATCAATATTTTAGAACTCTGTGCTATTTTCAGGGCTATTCAGGTTTGGCCTCTGTTGAAGAGAGATCCATTCATTTGTTTTCAGACAGACAATATCACAACTGTGCCATATGTCAATCATCAGGGTGGGACTCACAGTCCCCTAGCTATGAAAGAAGTATCTCAGATACTTTCTTGGGCAGAATCCAGCTCTTGTCTAATTTCTGCGGTACATATCCCAGGTGTAGACAATTGGGAAGCAGATTATCTCACCCATCAGACTTTACATCCAGGGGAGTGGTCTCTCCATCCAGATGTGTTTTTTCAGATTGTTCAGATGTGGGGTCTTCCAGAAATAGATCTGATGGCTTCCATCTAAACAAGAAACTTCCCAGGTACTTGTCCAGGTCCAGGGATCCTCAGACGGAGTCGGTGGATGCGTTAGCGGTTCCTTGGTTTTACCAACCTGCTTATATCTTCCCACCTCTAGTTCTTTTTCCAAGAGTGATCTCCAAGATCATCATGGAACAATCATTTGTGTTTCTGGTTGCACCAGCATGGCCTCACAGGTTCTGGTATGTGGATCTTGTCCGGATGTCCAGTTGCCAACCTTGGCCACTTCCTTTAAGATCAGACCTTCTGTTTCAAGGACCGTTTTTCCATCAGGATCTCAAATCGTTAAATTTGAAGGTATGGAAATTGAACGCTTAGTGCTTAGTCATAGAGGTTTCTCTGACTCAGTGATTGATACTATGTTACAGACTCGTAAATCTGTTTCTAGGAAGATTTATTATCGAGTGTGGAAGACTTATATTTCATGGTGTTCTCATAAATTCTCTTGGCATTCTTTTAGAATTCCTAGAATTTTACAGTTTCTTCAGGATGGTTTGAATAGAGGTTTGTCTGCAAGTTCCTTGAAGGAACAAATCTCTGCTCTTTCTGTTTTATTTCACAGAAAGATTGCTAAGCTTCCTGATATTCACTGTTTTGTACAGGCTTTGGTCCATATCAAGCCTGTCATTAAATCAATCTCTCTTCCTTGGAGTCTTAATTTGGTTTTGAAGGCTTTACAGGCTCCTCCTTTTGAGCCAATGCATTTTTTGGATATTAAACTACTTTCTTGGAAAGTGTTGTTCCTTTTGGCTATCTCTTCTGCTAGAAGAGTTTCTGAATTATCTGCTCTTTCTTGTGAGTCTCCTTTTCTGATTTTCCATCAAGATAAAGCAGTTTTGCGGACTTCATTTAAATTTTTACCTAAAGTTGTGAATTCTAACAACATTAATAGGGAAATTGTTGTTCCCTCTTTGTGTCCTAATCCTAAGAATTCTTTGGAGAGATACTTACATTCTCTGGATGTTGTAAGAGCTTTGAAATATTATGTTGAAGCTACTAAAGGTTTCAGGAAGACTTCTAGTCTATTTGTTGTCTTTTCTGATTCTAGGAAAGGTCAGAAAGCTTCTGCCATTTCCTTGGCATCTTAATTAAAGCTTTTGATTCATCAGGCTTATTTGGAGTCAGATCAGGCTCCGCCTCAGAGAATCACAGCTCATTCTACTAGATCAGTCTCCACTTCGTGGGCTTTTAAGAATGATGCTTCAGTTGATCAGATTTGCAAAGCAGCAACTTGGTCCTCTTTGCATACATTTACTAAATTCTACTATTTTTATATATTTGCCTCTTCGGAAGCAGTTTTTGGTAGAAAAGTTCTTCAGGCAGCTGTTTCAGTTTCAATTATGAGAAAAACTTATTTTTTTGGATGTGGAATTAATTTTTTCAGCGGAAAATGGCTGTTTTTATTTGTATCCCTCTCTAGTGACTCTTCTGTGGAGTACCACATCTTGGGTATTACTATACCATACGTCACTAGCTCATGGACTCTTGCCAATTACATGAAAGAAAACATAATTTATGTAAGAACTTATCTGATAAAATTAATTTCTTTCATATTGGCAAGAGTCCATGAGACCCGCCCTTTTTATGGTGGTTATTTTTTTGTATAAAGCACAATTATATTTCTGGTTCCTTTTTTGATGCTTTTTACTCCTTTTTCTATCACCCCACTACGTGGCAATTCGTTAAATCCTGGTAGGATTGTATATCCCATACGTCACTAGCTCATGAACTCTTGCCAATATGAAATAAATGAATTTATCAGGTAAGTTCTTACATAAATTATGTTTTTTACAGAATTTCCCTTAGCCCCTCACATGGAACATTAACAAACACCCACAAATTGCCCTGACACACCCACAGACCACCCACAAACATTCGCAATCCCATCCACTAACCACCCATTATAGCTCCCCTCCCGACATGGCTCCACCCACAAAATGTTGACGGGCTCCTATCAACCTCCTGTGTCCCTCATTCTCAGCCATAAATGTTAGAAGGTATGTTTACAGTAAAAGTTATTACCAAAGCAATAAGTATTTGTTTGTACATCGGATTAAACTGCATCAAAGCTTCTAAATAAATTTGAAATGCACTGTGGGATAATTTAAGTTTGATTAGAATATCAATGTAATTTGACCTTCTAGTAAACCCTCCCAAAAAACACTGATGTTTTACTTATTAACTATGAACTAGATTATAAATTTTGCGGTATGGCTATACTGCTGAAAAATTTCCCATTGCACATGGAATGGCAGGTCTCCCGTATTACAAGTCACGGCGGTATAGCTATACCGCAAGCTTTTTAGCCTGTAACGCAACTCTCCATTCCGCACTCAAAAAATTACTTTTGAGTGTGAGATTTTCCTAGTGCCATATTACAGGTTGTGCGTTCCGGCTACAATACTTGCGTTATGATCTGTACCGCCGCGATCAATTCCGCGATCTGAGACCAGTAGTTATGTATTTTGCGAAACAAAAATGTTTCACAAAACTCATAAAAAAAAGTTACAAAGTACACTAACACCCATAAACTACCTATTAACCCCTAAACTGCCACCCTCCTACATTGCAAATACTAAATTACATTTATTAACCCCTAATCCACCGCCCACCCACATAGCTACTACTATAATTAACCTATTAACCCCTAAACCGCTGGCCCCCCACATCGCAAATACCTAAATTAAACTATTAACCCCTAAACCTTACACCCCCCTAACTTTAAATTCAATTTATAATATAACTATCTTAAAATAAATAAAAACTTACCCGTGAAATAAAAAGAAACTAAGATTAAACTTGTGGGGGGCTGGCTGTTTAGGGGTCAATAGCTTTATATAGTGTTGGCAATGTAGGTGGGCGGCGGTTTAGGTGTTACTAACTTTATTATAGTAGCAGCGATGTGGGGGTGGTGGTTTAGAGGTAAATAGGTTTATTTAGTGTCTGCGATGTCGGTGGGCAGTGGTTTAGGGGTTAATAGGTTTATTTAGGTGTTAGCGATGTGGGTGTGCGGCGGATTAGGGGGTCAAATAAGTTTATTTAGTGTCAGCGATGTCGGGGCGGCGGATTAGTGGTGTTTAGACTAGGGTTTATGTTAGCGGGGGAGATTTATAATAAACTTTCTTTTCCCCATAGACATCAATGGGGATTGCGTTACAGCGATCACCATTCTGCGATCGCAGGTGTTAGTTTTTTCTACCACTTTCTCTCCATTGATGTCTATGGGGGAAAGCGTGCACGAGCACGTAAAGTCAGGCCTTGGGTTTTGTGCTGTATAGACCTTATGGCACCATATCGCACAACAAAAGAAGGTTTTTCAGTAACTTGTAATGGCAGTGCTATGGAGAGTGCGATACTGCAAATATTTTTGTGTTTTGTGTTATTTACGCACCCGGTTTAACGCGCATAACTTGTAATCTTGCTGTATGAGAGTTAATATCAATATTGTGTTTTGGTAATAGCTGGTATTATCACAGTTTTTTTTTCAGTGATCGTAATCCTAAAATTCTTCAGCTTTTAAAGGGACAGTCTACACCAGAATTGTTATTGTTTAAAAATATAGATAATCCCTTTATTACCCATTCCCCAATTTTGCATAACCATAACAGTAATATTAATACACTTTTTACCTCTGTGATTACCTTGTATCTAAGCCTCTGCAGACTGCCCCCTTATCTCAGTTCTTTTGACAGACTTCTATTTTAGCCAATCAGTGCTGACTCCTAGGTAACTCCACGGGCGTGAGCACAATGTTATATATATGACACACATGAACTAACGCCATCTAGTTGTGAAAACAATTCAAAATGCATTCAGATGGTGGAGGTGGCCTTCATGGACTAAGAAATTAGCATATTAGCCTATTTAGGTTTAACTTTCAATTTAGAATGCCAAGAGAACAAAGCAAAATTGATGATAAATGTAAATGGGAAAGTTGTTTAAAATGACATGTCCTATCTAAATCATGAAAGTTTATTTTGACTAGACTGTCCTTTTAAAGTCCATCTTTTACTGAACCAATAAAAAAATGCAGCTCATAAAAAAATGAAAATGGCTGACTGTGATTGTATCAACATTGACAAGGGCTTTTAACATGCCAATAATCATCGCATGATAGAGTGCAATCAACTCCTGTTTCTTTAACCTCCAAACCTCCTGCACATTGAAGTCCTGAAAAGAACAGTGAGTCATTTAGCTGCCTAGATCATCTCTCATTCTTTCCCTGTATATGTAATTCAGCTCAGACTATGATCAATTATACATATATGTGATTAAAATGTGCAGTTTTTTTAATGCAATTACAAACAACATCCATTATAATTATACTAGGGGCAAGCTTTATCAATCTGTGAGCAGACAGGATTCACATGTGAACCTGTCCGGATTTGATTGCAGATTGTGGAGTGCATTTATTCCCCATATTTAACATTGCACTGGCGAACACTTGTACAAGTCCGCCCCCTACCTGCACGCAACCAATTGCGAGAGAGTAGCGCTTGTCAATCACGCCCGTCTAATTAATCCATCAATCACCGCCCACCCACATAGCTACTACTATAATTAACCTATTAACCCCTAAACCGCTGGCCCCCCACATCGCAAATAACTAAATTAAACTATTAACCCCTAAACCTTACACCCCCCTAACTTTAAATTCAATTTACAATATAACTATCTTAAAATAAATAAAAACTTACCTGTGAAATAAAAAGAAACTAAGATTAAACTTGTGGGGGGCTGGCTGTTTAGGGGTCAATAACTTTATATAGTGTTGGCAATGTAGGTGGGCGGCGGTTTAGGTGTTACTAACTTTATTATAGTAGCAGCGATGTGGGGGTGGTGGTTTAGAGGTAAATAGGTTTATTTAGTGTCTGCGATGTCGGTGGGCAGTGGTTTAGGGGTTAATAGGTTTATTTAGGTGTTAGCGATGTGGGTGTGCGGCGGATTAGGGGGTCAAATAAGTTTATTTAGTGTCAGCGATGTCGGGGCGGCGGATTAGTGGTGTTTAGACTAGGGTTTATGTTAGCGGGGGAGATTTATAATAAACTTTCTTTTCCCCATAGACATCAATGGGGATTGCGCTACGGCGATCACCATTCTGCGATCGCAGGTGTTAGTTTTTTCTACCACTTTCTCTCCATTGATGTCTATGGGGGAAAGCGTGCACGAGCACGTAAAGTCAGGCCTTGGGTTTTGTGCTGTATAGACCTTATGGCACCATACCGCACAACAAAAGAAGGTTTTTCAGTAACTTGTAATGGCAGCGCTATGGAGAGTGCGATACTGCAAATATTTTTGTGTTTTGTGTTATTTACGCACCCGGTTTAACGCGCATAACTTGTAATCTTGCTGTATGAGAGTTAATATCAATATTGTGTTTGGTAATAGCTGGTATTATCACAGTTTTTTTTTCAGTGATCGTAATCCTAAAATTCTTCAGCTTTTAAAGGGACAGTCTACACCAGAATTGTTATTGTTTAAAAATATAGATAATCCCTTTATTACCCATTCCCCAATTTTGCATAACCATAACAGTAATATTAATACACTTTTTACTTCTGTGATTACCTTGCATCTAAGCCTCTGCAGACTGCCCCCTTATCTCAGTTCTTTTGACAGACTTCTATTTTAGCCAATCAGTGCTGACTCCTAGGTAACTCCACGGGTGTGAGCACAATGTTATATATATGACACACATGAACTAACGCCATCTAGTTGTGAAAACAATTCAAAATGCATTCAGATGGTGGAGGTGGCCTTCATGGACTAAGAAATTAGCATATTAGCCTATTTAGGTTTAACTTTCAATTTAGAATACCAAGAGAACAAAGCAAAATTGATGATAAAAGTAATTGGGAAAGTTGTTTAAAATGTTTATTTTGACTAGACTGTCCTTTTAAAGTCCATCTTTTACTGAACCAATAAAAAAAATGCAGCTCATAAAAAAATGAAAATGGCTGACTGTGATTGTATCAACATTGACAAGGGCTTTTAACATGCCAATAATTATCGCATGATAGAGTGCAATCAACTCCTGTTTCTTTAACCTCCAAACCTCCTGCACATTGAAGTCCTGAAAAGAACAGTGAGTCATTTAGCTGCCTAGATCATCTCTCATTATTTCCCTGTATATGTAATTCAGCTCAGACTATGATCAATTATACATATATGTGATTAAAATGTGCAGTTTTTTTTAATGCAATTACAAACAACATCCATTATAATTATACTAGGGGCAAGCTTTATCAATCTGTGAGCAGACAGGATTCACATGTGAACCTGTCCGCATTTGATTGCAGATTGTGGAGTGCATTTATTCCCCATATTTAACATTGCACTGGCGAACACTTGTACAAGTCCGCCCCCTACCTGCACGCAACCAATTGCGAGACAGTAGCGCTTGTCAATCACGCCCGTCTAATTAATCCATCAATCACCTCGGGTTAATGAATAAGGAATAATTTTGATCTGCCAACTCCAAATTGGCGAGAACGTTTATGAAGCAGCGGATTAAAATGACAGCTGCTTCTTAAGTTATGTTTCCAGCGAGCCGGAAACATCGGGGGTAGATTGCAGCATCCACTGCTTGGTAAATCTACCCCTAAGTGCTATTGCATTGTCTTTTTATCATGCGTTTGTTGATTGTGCAAATCTATTGTATTTACTGGTCCTTTAAGTATAAATAAATCTCCATTAAGTTCATTTGGTTTAAGAGCTGCTTTGTAAGCATAGTTCCTTATTTTTATTTATTTTTACATATTTATCACCTTTTTACTTCTGATATACATTAATAACTTTTTAAAAACAGACATAAAAAGGGACAGTAAACCCCTTGTAACTACAAGATATTTCTATTGTGTTGATATAGAATAATATATCAGCCAAGTCTCCTCCATCACTTAACAAACCAGGCTTGAGTCTGCAGACAACAATGGTAAGAATGGTCATAACATTAGTATAAAGTGCATTTTTTTGCTGTTATCAGTTAAAGTCAATTTGGGAAACACATGTAGCAGGGTTAGCCTTGTGACATAAGCAATGTGGATTTCAAGTCCTTAGACCTAAAGTAAACCATTATCATTACATGAAGTGCTCCATTACTTGCACACCCATGGCTTAGTGCATCTTCGGATAAGCGCCACATTGATCAAGCGATATTTGACATGAATTTTACTGTGCATGCTCAGAGAAGTCTATTATGTGAGCTTTAGCACAATAAAATAATAATAACAATAGAAGCACTATTGATTGCGCTTAAGCAACGATAAAGCACAATAGCTGTAATGTTTTAGCTTTCCTCATGTAATCTAGGACCTTTATATTAAACTCTCAAGGTTTAGACTGTTCTTTTAAATGTAAAGCAACTTTTACTAAGGCCATGAACTTAATATAATGCAATTAATTCTTGCTTAGTACAAATCCCTAATGTAATCTCTGCACACCCTTGGGAATACATTAATATTTACAATGTCATTCATGCTAACAGGTGCTATATGCCTGGACACAATGATATGACTACACCAGTTTAACATGGGTCTCTTCATTTATCACAAAACAGGTTATCATTTTGAATCACAGCATTATGGTGTGGGGCACAGAGTTTAATTTCAGAATTTCTATTAAGTGACCTTATAAATCCAATAAATGCTCCTTTTAACTTTTTATTACATTGGATACATTCTCCATTGCTCATTTAAAGTGGGAAAAGATGAGAACCACTTCTAAACTGCTGATTTACAATCCTGCCTTAGCTTGTACAAAGCTAAAAACTCTCAGCAAGGGTGACATCGCTCCCATCTCTGACCACAGCAATACAAGCAATCAGCTCTGTTTCTCTAGCAAGCAGTCACCTTGTATCCTGAAGCATAATATTACTTAGCTGCTCTAATCTATTAACAGTCATTAAAGTCCATTTTTACTTATGCATTAGAAATGATTCACTACATTGCAAAATATCTGCATGCAAAACTAATGATTTAAACATATCTTAAACGATCAATTTGTTTAATATGATGCAATGTTTTGCAGGACTTCCTTCCTTCGCTGCACATACAAAAAGAGAGAAGCGCTCGACCTGGGAACGAACAATAGCATAATAGTTTGTTTTTTGGATAGTTACCACCCTAGCAAAAACTGCTTTTTGCTAAACATGTGCCTTTTGCAAAGAACTTTCCTGTAGCATATCAACCTGGTCCTTACTAAACAGTACAGTCCAGTCCCGAAATACCAGGCAATCCCTCTTTGAATGACAAAACTCCAGATGCACGTTTTGGCCTAGTGTGGGCCTCATCAGTGAGGTGCAACCATATCTTTCTAGGCACACTAAGCAACAGGTCCATGTCTGGTTTCTCCCATCACCTTTTGGGACACTTCCCTCAGGTTTATAATTTGTATATACAAAAAGAGAGAAGCGCTCAACCTATGAAAGAACAATGGCATAATAGTTTATTCTATGGCTAGTTATCAACCTAGGAACAGCCTCCTTTTGTTTAACATGTGCCTTACACAGACAAGAACTTTCCTGTAGTATATTAGTCTGATCCTGACTAAAAAGTGCAGTCCAGTCCCGAAATACAAGGCAATCCCTCTATACGAGAGAAATGGCAAAACCTCAGACATACGTTTCGCCTTAGTGTGGGCCTCGTCAATGAGGTGCAGTCATATCTCTCACACACTTTGACAGTCCAATAACCTTGTGCACAATCTAGGGTTGTAAAAATGTTTGACCCTTGTATCTGTGCAAGCCATTGATCTATGCATGGGACAGGCCTTCCTGACATAGGGGCATGTTTATTTATCTGTCTTAAGACAGCACATAAACGCCATTTCCCATTTTGGTTTGTACCTCCGGCTTATAACAACCAATCACTGTGCAGCATGTAGGAACACCAAGGTTCTACATTCCACAGAAATTGCTACATTCTACTACATTCTCTATGGGTGGAGTGAAACTTCTACAATACAGGTGGCCCTCGTTTTACAACGGTTCAATTTACACCGTTTCAGAATAACAACCTTTTTTTCCAATCATGTGACTGCTATTGAAAAGCATTGAGAAGCAGTGCATTGATTAAAATAGCCAGTAGGTGGAGCTGTCCGCTTGTGTTGCAGCAAAGCCAAGCAAGCTGAAATTAATCAGTTGAACCAGACCTGAGATATCGAGCAGATTTCAAAGGAACAAGATCTTCCTGTCTATAAATCAGTCCAGATTGGAATGCATAGAAAGAACTGTTTGCAGAAAAAGGCAAGTGAAGTCTGTGTTGTGTGATTATTTTATAGGTTTATAATGCTGTTTAGCAAATGTTTTTGTTCATTTAACTTAGTTTAATTATATATTCTGTGTTGTGTAATTATTTTATTAGGTTTTTAATGCTGTTTAGCATTTAAAGTCTTAATTTCAAAGCTTTAAAAATAATGTTTTAGGTGTTACTTATGACAATTTTGAGAGGGGCCTGGAACCTCTCTCCCTCACTTCCTCTTGACTTACATTATAAAATGGGTTTCAATTTACAACGGTTTCGATTTACAACCATTCCTTCTGGAACCTAACCCCGGCGTAAACTGAGGGCTACCTGTATTCAGATTTAAGTTAAATGAAAATACAAGAAAAATAAATAATAAAAGTGCATTGCAATTTTTAAATCATGCATAATTAAGCATTTTGTGGGTGCAAAATTATAAGTTTAATGACCTTTAAGGTTCTGAGGCAGGGATAGGCACTGACAAAGGCTGTGGCGGATGTTTTCCAAAGTACAGACCCTAGTGAAGGACACCAAGGTACATTTGAAATGACAAACATTATTCAGTTTCTTTTTCAATCAATATTATTGCCTCTGATGAAGAAGGTAGCAAAATTCTTTTAACAACCTTCGAAACGCGTCAGGCATAACACTAATAAGTGCTAATTGATTGACTAACCGCAGACCACCTTATAACATTGCTCCTTTGTACCATATATAATATCTCACTTGGGAAGTAATTGTCTATGCACCTTTGGGAACATTACTCACTACAGAGGGATTATATATGAGCCTGCTTGTTACCTCATTTCATTGAGGGATTTTAATGTGAGTGCAAACTTTTACTATCTCTTGTGCAGGGTGTTTTAAGCCTAATAAATTGTGTCATACGTTATTGCACTAGTATTGCTCTACCCTTACCTCATATTGATTGAGGGTAGCTCTTGTGAGTATATTTTCATAAAGGTTTGTGTGGATCCCCGTCACCTATCGGAGTGTTTCTGAATCTATAGTACTATTGCCTTTGATATCACGCACCCCCAGTGTGTACCTTATTGGCTTGAACTGTGTTCTTCCATTTTGGGATTCATTAATATAATATAATTTATTTTCTTTCCCTATCTGTTATTTATCAGTTGTATTTCCTCATTTATGTATATCGCTATATCGGATTTAGATGTTTACTACCATACTTTTTCTCTCAGCATATAGAAGTGCATATGTATTATTTGTGCATTTGTTATTTTACTTAGGATCCAGTATCAATAAGTTTAATATTTTGTTTCTTTTTTTAGCGCTTGCCTCATATCCCCCATTCCCCTCTTTTTATTATTTTATATTGCTGGGTGTTATTATACTGATGCAGATACCACTGATTCTATAACAGCCCTCCTCTGGCTATACCCATGTGTCAGTGTCACTACTGTGTCATTATATAGCGCTGGGTGTTATTATACTGAAGCAGATACCACTGATTCTATAACCAGCCCTCCTCTGGCTATACCCATGTTCCAGTGTCACTACTGTGTCATTATATAGTGATGGGTGTTATTATACTGATGCAGATACCACTGATTCTATAACAGCCCTCCTCTGGCTATACCCATGTACCAGTGTCACTACTGTGTCATTATATAGTGCTGGGTGTTATTATACTGATGCAGATACCGCTGATTCTATAATCAGCCCTTGTCTGGCTATACGCATGTGCCAGTGTCACTACTGTGTCTTTGTATAGAGCTGGGTGTTATTATACAGATACACATACAGTATTTCACTCAGGTTTTATTTATTCCATAACTTATCACCCAATATTGCTAGCAGTCTCTTGACAAGCCACTAACTTTATTCACACTACATATTTTTTTTGTCCTATTATTTAATCAGAAAGAAAAGATATACTAAGATTGTGGTCGACACTGCAAGGGCTAGTCACGGACACCAGTGTCCGTGTACGGACACCTTGCCTATCCCTGTTCTGAGGCAGATTCATTTCAGTATATTAATGCAGAAATTCAATGGCCAATGAGATTAGAACAAGTACAGTATACGTTTTACAAAACTATAAGTAGATCAAAATATATCTTCAAAATCATCATTTCGCATACATTGATCTCCTCTAGGATTTCATGCTTAAGAGTGACTTCCCACATCACTTGAGTTACTTTTTTTTAATTCCATTTGTTTATTCTATTTATTATATATGAATGTTCATTTAAGCATGTCGTTTTTATCATTACTGACCCAGGCTAGCTATTGAGCCAATTTAAATCTATCGGCTGATTTGTTTGGTGGGTTTTTGGCCAGAAAAGGAGAAAATTTTATTTGGACGCAATCATAAATAGCCGGCTTTCAGCAGTTTCTCAGAGTCACAAGATACTACTGTCATTCAAGGGGCAATGAGCAGAATTCACTAAGTGGAAACAAGTTTCCAATATACTGTATTTCCATGTCCATGAGCATGGGCAAAAGTGCACAGTATATGAATTTTCATTTCGTGATTGGCTGGAGGGAAAATCGAATTAACATTGAAATTACAAATGACATTACAAATTCAAAGTAAGAGCTATTGCATTGTCTTTTGATTGTACATTTGTCATTTTGCTGTATTTAGTGTTCTTTTAAATGAAGAGATGACTGGGCTTTAGTGAATCCACTACCCAGCATTACACAGAGACCGGTGAAGCAATAAGCTGGACAGCCTTCTTAGTGAATTTGTGCTTTATTTGTTTTAACACACAGTATGATAAACAATTACAATTGCATGTTTTGCTTGAGATAATCACCTGATAATAGTGCTATAGTATGCACAAGAGGATGAGCTGCATCATTAAATTCTGTAGGAGAAATACTGTATGATCTGATCATTTGCAGAGGATGTGTGTTTTACTTTATTAAAAAGCAACATTTTATTACCGATTGTTTCATCACCAGTGAGCTTTTGTATTCAGTTCCAGTAAAATCAATATAGATAGCTCTTATTTCCTTTGTTAAGTATATTGTTTATGTTCAATTGCTTCTGGTGCACCTTTAACATGTTATTATTTTATATTTGCAAAACGCCATAAAGAACATCGCTGGCAATTCATTGCAGAAATATATATCCACTCATGATGCTACAACCTACCAATTCCTCAGGCATCGTGCTGTTAAAAAGAACTGTTCCAGCGCTGTATAGAAAATGACCAGTCTTAATTAAAAGAAGTCTGGCTTATAAATTCAAGAATAATAGTTCAAATTCTTTCTTTCTGCTGCTTTCCAAATATGATGACATTTCTATTCCCATTACCACATGTGGCAAATATTCTGACAGAGGATGACTGGAAAGCACACTTGAAAATGAAAGGAGGGGAGCGGGAGAAAAGGAATAAAATCCTCTATAGTGTAGAATGTTTTGACATCAAATAGCGCTAATCAAAGGATCTGGGCAGCATATGGTGTCCAATCACAAAAGGCTCACTAGTTGGATTCAAAAGACTGTCAATGCTATTCTGCAAAGTGCCTAGACGTAGCCCAAATTGTGATGTCATCAGTGGGCAGAGCTTGGCAGCCATTTCAAAGTGGCCAGAAACAATATTCATTTTAAAATACCTTTTTTACTGTTCCTGCTGCATGATATAGAAAGGGGTGCAGGAGGTGATATGCAGCTTAAACTAAGGTAAGACGCCAAGATGACAAAGGTATTGACTGTGCCTTTAAAAACATCCTATAATATAAAAGGCCAAGTGTGTTTGTCCGAAGCTGTCATGCGCAGTAGAGACAGCACAAGGACAAACACACTGGGCCTTAGAGTCTACCTGATCTGCTCTGCTGTCCGAGGCGTGACAATGGTGGGCAGGTGTGATCGGGATGGGACCGGACGTGGTGGGGAGAGAGAGCAAAAGAGAGCAGAGAGAGAGCAAAATAGAGGAGAAAGAGTAAAAGAGAGAGAAGAGAGAGCAAAATAGAGGGGGGAGATAGAGAGCAAAGGAGAGGTGGAGAGAGAGAGAGCAAAAGAGAGGGGGGAGAGAGAGAGAGCAAAAGAGAGGGGGGAGAGCAAAAGAGGGAGAGAGAGCAAAAGAGAAGGTGGAGAGAGCAAAAGAGAGGGGGGAGAGAGAGCAAAAGAAAGGGGGGAAGTGAGAGGGGGGGAGAGGGGAGAGAGAAGGGGGAGAGAGAGAGCAAAAGAGGGGGGGAGAGAGCAAAAGAGAGGGGGAGAGAGAGAGCAAAAGAGAGGGGAAGAGAGAGAGAGCAAAAGAGAGGGGGGAGAAATAGAGCAAAAGAGAGGGGGGAGAAATAGAGCAAAAGAGAGGGGGGAGAGACAGCAAAAGAGAGGGGGGAGAGAGAGCAAAAGAAAGGTGGAGTGATATAGAGCGCAAAAGAGAGGGGGGAGAGAGATAAAAAAAGAGGGGGAGAGAGAAAGCAAAAGAGAGGGGGGGGGGGAGAGAGCAAGGGGTGGGACCGCTGTACTGCAAAAAATGGCCTGTTTGAATGGGCTTTAGGACTAGTGTTCTTTCAAATGGATACAATTCTTGCAAACTGCTGCCTTAGAGGGCCCCAAAAATGGGACGGCTCCTAAGCATACGTCCTTGCTTTTCAACAAAAGATACCAAGAGTACAAAGAAAAATTGATAATAGAAGTAAATTAGAAGATTGTTTAAAATTACATGCTCTATCAGAATCAGTAAAGAATATGTTTGTTTCATATCCCT
This sequence comes from Bombina bombina, assembly GCF_027579735.1. Classification (NCBI taxonomy): domain Eukaryota; kingdom Metazoa; phylum Chordata; class Amphibia; order Anura; family Bombinatoridae; genus Bombina; species Bombina bombina. Next base: position 393,900,592 of record NC_069503.1, read on the forward strand.
TTAACCACATCATAAGAACTAAAATAGATAAACTGTTTTCCAGTGAATGTAATTGAATTTTTTTCTTCATTTTTTACATTTATTTATTTTTACTCAATATTTTGCACTTTCAAATACTATAACTTAAAGGGACACTGAACCCAAATTTTGTCTTTCATAATTCAGATAGAGCATGACATTTTAAGCAACTTTCTAATTTACTCCTATTATCAATTTATCTTCATTCTCTTCCTATCTTTATTTTAAAAGCAGGAATATAAATCTTAGCAGCAAGACCATTTTAGGTTCAGCACCATGGATAGCGCTTGCTTATTGGAGGCTTACATTTACCCACCAATAAGCTAGCATAACCCAGGTTCTCAACCAAAAATGGTCCGGCTCCTATGCATCACATTCCTGCTTTTTAAATAAAGATAGCAAGAGAACGAAATAAAATTGATAATAGGAGTAAATTAGAAATGCTTAAAATTGCATGCTCTATCTGAATCATGAAAGAATTTTTTTTTAAAGAAATAAAATATTCTTATAAATTATATTAGAAAAGTTTTTATTCTATGTCAGAATCAGCAAATTTACAAAATTACTTTGCACATCAATAGCCTTCTGTCACTTATAGAACTAGCTTCATAGTTTTAAATTGCCAAAATGAATCCTTAGAATTTGTGCTTGTTTTTGGGTGTTTTTAATCAAAAATAATTTATTTTTGCTATTATATTACTTTATATGCTCAATGAAAAAAACATATTCCAGTTCAGGAAATTCAGGCCATGGGGTCGATTTATCAAAGTGCAGAGGGCTAAAACATGTCCGCTGCGCATCGATAAATGCCGACAGCATACGCTGACGGCATTTTTCATTGAACAAGCATTTCGAGTGAAATGCTTGTGCAATGCCGCCCCCTGCAGATTCACGGCCAATCAGCCGCTAGCAGGGGGTGTCAATCAACCGATCTTCTTAACTCCTGTTTCTGGCAAGCCTGAAGGCTCGCGCGGAAACAGCATTATTCGGGCCATGATAAATCTGCCCCAATATCTAGCACCACTAGGCACAGATTACTCCGATGCTCCAATCATTTTCACAACATATCATGTGACATCCCTGCTCTCAGCTGCTGTTACTGCAGACATAATCCTTTTGATGAAGATGCTTTTTATCCTTACTAAAGACACAGTAATCAAGTAGTGGGTCTTGTTTATTGTATATCAAATGTATCACCATCAAGTATGGTGTTCTACAGGACAGGAGGTCTGATGAGTTTGCAATTTAAAGGACATAATGGTAACAGATGAGTAAAGATGAGGACGCCTAGGAGAAAATACACTTTATGGCCAAAAGTATTAGGACACCTGAGCATCACACCTATATGAGCTTGTTCAATATCCCATTCCAAAACAATGGGCATTAATATTGAGCTGACCCTCCCTTTTTGAGTCTATAGCAACTGCAACTCTTCTGGGAAGGCGTTCCACAAGATTTTGGAGTGTGTCTGTTGAAATTTGTGCCCATTCAGCCAAAAGATCATTTGTGAGGTCAGCACTAATGTTGGACGAGATGGTATGGCTCGCAAATTGCATAACAATTTATCCCAAAGATGATCAGTGAGGTTGAGGTCAGGGCTCTGTGCAGGCCACTTGAACCTCCACACCAAACTTGTCAAACCATGTGTTCATAGACCTTGCTTTGTGTACAAGGGAACAGTCTTGCTGGAACAGGAAAAGGCCTTACTCAAACAGTTGCCACAAATTTTAAAGCACCCAATTATCTTAAATGTTTTTGTAGCATTAATGGGACACTCTACGTGAAAATTGTTATTGTTTAAAAAGATAGAAAATCCCTTTATTACCCACTCCCACGGTTTTGCATAAGCAACACTGTTAAATTAATACACTTTTTCTATGATTACCTTGTATCTAAGCCTCTGTAGACTGTCCCCTTATCTCAGTTCTTTTGACAGGCATGCATTTTAGCCAATCAGTGCACGGGAGTGAGCACAATGTTATCTATATGGCACACATGAACTAGCAGTGTCTAACTGTGAAAGACTGTCAAAATGCACTGACATAAGAGGTGGCCTTCAATAGCTTACAAATCAGTTTATGAGCCTACCTAGATTTAGCTTTCAACAAAGAATACAACATGTTGTTACAAATATAGGATGCCAATGCCTCCATTGCCAAAACAAATAAAATAGGGGAAAGTGGGCAACCTTGCCTGGTGCCATTATTTATATAAAATGGGGATGATAGGATTCTATTTAATTCTAGCTGAAGGACATGAATAGAAGCGACGATCCTGTTTATCATGATAGGACCAATACCATAACCTTTTAGAGCCTTCCAGGGAAAAAAAAAAAAACATTTATGCTGGTCAAAGGCTTTTCCTGTGTCCATTCCTATTTTACATTCCTATGTCCTTCATATAGAAAATAATGTAATTTTTATTATGAAATATATATTTATATATAAATATATTATACTGTTAACGTAAAATAGATATCTATACCTATATATCTATAGGAATAGATATATAGGTATAGGTATATATAGATAAATATGGAAATATGTATTTACAATAAAAAGTACATTGTTCTGTATGTGAAGAACATTTGAATGTAAAATATGAATAACTGCTGTAGGATTAGCGTGTTAGCGATAGGTTTTTTTCTTCTGCGCTCTCTATTAACATCTATGGGGAGAATACGTTAATGCATTCACAATATTTGGTTAGCGCTTGTATAGCTTTGCTCACATGCAAACTTTTTACTTTCATCTCAAAAAAGCTTCCATCTAATGAAGTTAACGCTAAATAGCGCTCCACTCGTAATATAGCAATAATATAATTAATATAGCTTAAATTTTAGAGCAGGCTTAGACCACTCCTTACATTTTTTCAGAGATAACATCGGGAACTGGAAAAACATCTGGAGACTTAGCAGAAGGTTTACTAATCAAATCCATTTGCATACAGACTTATCCTCAGAAACCTTAGTATCCTGAACCCCTAAGGTACATTAAAATTCTCTTAAAAGAGAATGTAAACAGAAAAGAGGATGATAACTGAGTGCCTTATGACTAGCACAGCTATTGGAGAACATGTAGAAATGTCACCCTCTGAAAAAAATAAAATTGCTTTGCTGTGGGTGGCCCAAGGGGGTTATTATGTTAGTAGAAAGAGCAAGAAAATAAAGGTAACTTCTTTTCTGAATTTTAATTAAACATGCACTAAAAAAACGCTACACTTTATCATCACTTTAATTGTTTTTTAAAATAGGAGATTGCAGATGTTCTGTTGAAATACTGGTATCTGCTCAGTAAGTGATGAAGTGAAAACAAAGCAAGATAAGTTTCAGGTTGAAGCAATTATGTGTGATGTGGCCTCTAAGCAAACCCCATTCAGGTTACACACTATTTATGCAGTGGAAACTGTAAGCACGCACATAGCTTTACCATTAAGATTATATTAAAAAATGTGACATTATTAAAGGGTGCACACACACTCAAAATATTCTAATGTAAGCTCTCTGCAATGGAAATCCACCCACTATTATTTTATACCTGACATGTTTAAATTCTATATATATAATTAAGTGAATCACCATGGTATTATTATGTACTTTTTAGAGGCTTTAACCACTTAACAACCAGAGCCGTACCCTGTACGGAATTAAGCCCTTACCCTGTACAACACTGCTGTCTTGGGCCTCTCTGCAGCGATCTCCCTAATAATGGGGCAGTACAGAAAATAGACTTGCAGAGGGGCCGATGCAGAGAGAGACATTCTCGATCGTTGGTGGTGTGGGAGGGTTAGGAGGGAGGCGGGTGGGCAGCCCATCTCTGGAGGGGGAGGGAGGGGCGGGAACGGGTGGGACTGCTACACTACAGCTAAAATCAATGCTGAGAGTGGGAGGGAGGGGGAAGGAGGGAGGAGGAATAGAGGGTAGGGGGGTCCTAGAGTGGAGATGGCAGAAACTAGTTAGAGGGGGGAGGGTTAGAGAGCTTTATAGGAGGGATCAGGGAGGTGGGAAGGTAAGGGGGTAATCATACAATGAAGAAAGTAATAATAATATAAAAATGTATTAAAAAAAACAAAACTGCATACTGGCGGCCTTCATTTATAGGGATCAAATGGGTAGAGGGCCATGGTGAGAGTTGCACTTTTGTAGTCAGCTCTTATGAAGGATCTACAAACAGCTGGGCTCATAAATTCTCAGGGGTTCAAGGGGAAAGCGATGGAGTTAGGAAAGGTTAGTGTTGCTTGTATGCATCCCTGAATAGTAGAGTCTTTAGGAAGTGCTTGAAGCTTTTAAAACTAGGGGAGAGTCTTGTGGAGCGAGGCAGGGAGTTCCACAGGATGGGGGCCAGTCTGGAGAATTCCTGTAAACGGGAATGTGAGGAAGTAACAAGAGAGGAGGAGAGTAGGAGATCGTAGCAGAGCGAAGGGGACGGGAGAGTATCTGGAGACAAGGTCTGAAATGTAGTGGGGAGCAGTGCAGTTGAGGGCTTTATATGTCAGCGTGAGGATTTTGTGTTTAATCCTGGAGGCAAGAGGAAGCCAGTGAAGGGATTGTCAGAGAGGTGCAGCAGATGAAGAGCAGTGTGTAAGGAAGATGAGCCTAGCAGAGGCATTCATTATGGATTGTAAAGGAGCTATGTGGCAGTTAGGTAGATGAGAAAGGACAGAGTTGCAGTAGTCGAGACGGGAAAGGATGAGAGAGTGGATTAAAATCTTAGTTGTGTCTTGTGTTTTAAGGTGGAAACGGCAGGCTTTAGCCAAGGACTGAATGTGAGGAGTGAAGGAAAGGTCTTAGTCAAGTGTGACCCCAAGACATTGGGTATGAGGAGTAGGGGTAATGATGGAATTATTAACAGTTATAGAAAATTGGGGGGTTGGAGATTTTGGAAGAAGGGGGAAAAATAAGGAGTTCAGTTTTGAAGAGATTTAGCTTAAGGTAGTGAGAGGACATCCAAGATGAGATATGAGAAAGACAGTTAGTGACACGGGTGAGTAAGGAAAGAGGTAGGTCTGGTGCAGAGAGGTAGATTTGGGTGTCATCGGCATACATATGATATTGAAATCTGTGGGACTTTATTAAGGAACCTAATGATGACGTATAGATTGAAAAGAGAAGGGGACCAAGGACAGAGCCTTGAGGTACCCCAACAGAAAGTGGTAACGGGGCAGAGGATGCTCCGGAGAAGGCTACACTAAAGGTACGGGTAGATAGATAGGAAGAGAACCACAAGAGAGCTGTGTCGCAGATGCCAAAAGATTGGAGGGTTTGGAGCAAAAGAGGGGGTTCAACAGTGTCAAAGGCTGCAGACAGATCAAGGAGGATAAGCAGAGAGAAGTGGCCTTTGGATTTTGCTCTAAGTAGGTCATTGGTAACCTTGACAACTGCTGTCTCTGTGGAGTGATGGGGACGAAATCCAGATTGCAGTGGGTCAAGAAGAGAATATAGTGTAAGGAAATGGGATAGACGTGCATATACTAGCTTTTCAAGGAGCTTTGTGGCAAGAGGGAGTAGGGAAATAGGACAGTAGTTGGATGGGGAGGTTGGATCGAGAGAAGGTTTTTTGAGGATAGGTGTGACCAGTGCATGTTTTAGAGATGAGGGAAATATACCAGTGCTGAGGGAGAGGTTGAAAATGTGTGTGAGTATGGGGGTGAGGGTAGAAGAGAGGGAGGGGAGTAGCTGTAAGGGGAAAGGGTTGAGGGGACAGGTAATGAGGTGGGAGGACAGTATAAGGGCAGAAACTTCTTCCTGTGTAAAAGGGGCAAAAGAGCTAAATTTAAGGGTATTTAGGTTTTGAATGATTGTGAGCTTTTGAGGGGGTGGGAGATTGGTAGTAATTTGAGAGGTGATTTCATTTCTGATGGAGTCAATTTTGTTATTGAAGAGGCTGGCAAAATCTTGAGCTGAGAGAGAAGTTGTATTAGGAGGTGGGGTGGGTAAAGAAGAGTATTGAATGTGGAAAACAGATGTTTTAGGTTAGAGGAAAGAGTAGAGATGAGATTAGAGAAGTATTGTTGCTTATAAAGATTAAAGGGACAGTCTAGTATAAATTGAACTTTCATTATTCAGATAGTACTTTTAATTTTAATCAACTTTCCAATTTACTTTTATCATCAAATTTGCTTTTTTCTCTTGGTATTCTTTGTTTAAACTAAACATAGGTAGGCTCATATGCTAATTTCTAAGCCTTTGATGGCTGCCTCTTATCACATGCTTTTTAAATCTCTTTTCAATACAAAGAGACAGAACGTACACTGGGACCATATAGATAACACTGTGTTCAGGCACAGGGGGTTATTTAAGATTGAGCACAAAACAATGCTAAATTTACGACAATAGATGATAAACAGTCACAGTCATGTGATCAGGGGGCTGGAAGAAGGTTCCTAGATGCAAGGTAATCACAGAAGTAAAAAGTATATTAATATAACTGTGTTGGTTATGCAAAACTGGGGAATGGGTAATAAAGGGATTATCTATCTTTTAAAACAATAACAATTCTATGGTAGACTGTCCCTTTAAGGGCAGAATAGTAGGAGTTCAGGATGAACTTGTAGTTCTGAACAAAAGGGATCCCAGAGAAGCTTATGCAACCATTTGTGCCATGGTTACACAAGCGATATGTAAATAATTTCAGTGAGAAACCTAACATTTTTGAAAAAGTTAACATTTTTTTTTTGTATCACATTTGGCGGTGAAACAGTGGCATGAAATATTCCAAAATGGGCCTAGATATACTGTATACCTTGGGTTGTCTACTTAAAAAAATACATTGTTTTGACAGGTAAATAAAAAACAAATAAAAAACAGTTTAAATGGAGTGATAGCAAAAATGCTAAAAATTGTCCAGTATTTTGGTCAAGTTCTTCTTCAAATTCCCAGTAACAAAGGGTTTTGGTTTTTCCCATCCTGAAAACTTCACAAGCCTAGTCCTGCAACATATCTATCTCATTTGGAGTCGACTAAAGCCATACAATGGAGATCTTGTTAATATAATGATAGTGCCAAGCCCTTCCTTCTGCAGACTCAAGTCTAACAATGTTTTGACTCTGCTGACATCTTCATCTAGGTTGCAGAAAAAACGTAATTACAATGCAGAAATATTAAAGCACAATCTGTCTATATAGTGAAATAGTCAGTACATTGCTACCTTTATTTCAATGATTAAATAGCCAATGTCTGAAAATAGAAACCCCCCCCCAAAAAAACAACTTTTCAGTATGTGTCACTCTTAGCTGCTATATTAACTTCCTTCTAAACTTACATAGCAGGGAGTTACTATTTTTATCAACAAGGTCACAAAATAACGGAAGCGCTACTGTCAATGGCAGTTCACATGTAAAAAAATTCTATTACTTAAAGTGTATTTGGTATTTGTATCGCAATCCTGTAGTTATTAACACTAGCTACTGTTATAGAATAAGCATTTAGTTAAAACAGCTATATTAGTTGCAAGACAGATGATTCTTAGAAGTTGGAAAGATAAAAGAGCACCTGGTATTACAGCTTTTGTTAACAATATGCTGTTTCAACTAGCAATAGATATAAAAGACCCTTTAATCTTTTCAGACAGAAATCTTTCAGAAATTAACAATCTTTTTGGCTAAATGGGAAAATCTTATACTATCACTTCCAGATCAGACGCAGATACAAATGATATCTCCGTTAAGGGATTCTCCCCTATTTCAACAACTGATATTGTCAAATAGATACCCGACATTTTGGAGAAATAGATAACTCAAAAAAATTAGTGCGAAGGGGACTGGGTGAGGCGAGGTCTGTTGTGTTTTTTTTTTTGGTTTGTTTTGTTTTCTTTTGTTTTGTTTTGTGTTGTTCTGTGTAGTCAGGTGTGTGGTTATCTGTTTAATGATTTGCTATAGCTGGCCATAGAGCCTTATTGTTATACATACTAGAGGAACTGATAGCCTTTAATCTTTATATTAATGGTAGATGTATTGTCTATAAATTTTTTCAGTCTAAAACCAGCAATAGTATTAAAAGGTTATGTATGAATAAAATACGAAAAAAACTCTCCAAACTTAACTTTTATATTTTAATATTTTCCAATGATTAGTTAAAGGACCTTTATGGCAGAGCCTTTTTAAGCTAGGCCATTAGTGCATATTGTTAAAATATTAATACTGTGTAATTTATATGAATTAAAAGTAATCTTTATGGTTACAAAATATGATGCCCTGCGTGGCGTATAATCATGTAAATTGCCGATTTCATATGTTGTTGGAGACTAATAAAAATTATTTAAAAAACAAAAAAACAAAACACTAGCTACTATTATAATGCAGTTACCCTATTTTAAATCGTGGATTCTCCAACTGGGCTCAAAGTGGAATAAAATATTTAAACTGCAGCCAATGCTTTTCCATACATGACCCCCCAGCAATGCCTCTCCTAAGGAGCATTGTGGTGGGTGGGATTATCATATAAAGTGGTAGAGTTTAGAAACTATAGGATTCAATGAGTATTATATGATTAATTAGATTGGGTACTGTGAAATATAAGGACATTTGTGGTATGAAGTATGGAATGGTCTATAGTAATTGTGGTAGGGAATCACGTGTGGTGAGATTTAAAAGTATGGGTGGTCATACATGGTTAGGATTAATTGTGGTGATGGCTCAGTGCGTAAATGGTTTGTTGCAGAAGGAAACTGAAGTTTCAGACCTGTGTGAGCTCCAGTACAGGTGAATGTTCAGTGTGTGAGCTTTTAGCCACACTAGCCCCCTGCTACCATTTCTAAAATTAGATATTATTTATGACTCTTCCTTCTGAACCTGTGAAGTTCATTTGCTCAGTTTTACTGAAATTCCCTTTCTCTAGTGAAAACTCTGTCAAGGATTTGCTATAGTCCACAACAAACAAGTAATGATCGGCAAAGAAAAAGGTTAAAAGTTCCTTTATTGGTAATCCATTTAAAATGAAAGAATGGAGGGAAAAAATGAATAAAAACAGGTAAGGTGTCAGCCGTCGGTGTCTGACGCGTTTTGGCGTAAGCCGTAATCATAGGATTTGCTATACCATGATCCATTTTGTATTTTTAATGTGTAACCATGATATACTCTTAAGGAATGTCTGTTTTGTGAAGGAATTTGTTGTATTTATGCTAAGAGTAGGCTTCCTAACAGAAATGTAAAAAATATCTGAATAAAATATTAATCACTAAGTGCGATAACACAAAAAGAAGAATATATATATATATATATATATATATATATATATATATATATATATATATATATATATATATATATATATATATATATACACATACAGTATATATATACAAACTTTGTGAAACTCAAACTGTGCACCCATATTGACAATTAGGATATAGTCCTTTAAAAATGGTTCTGATTCACTTGGTTTCCATATGGAAAATTCATGGTAATCGCCAAGCGAGAAACTAACGCCTAGATTTAGAGTTCTGTGTTAGCCGTCAAAACCAGCGTTAGGGGGTCCTAACGCTGGTTTTGGCCGCCCACTGGTATTTATAGTCAGTCAGGAAAGGGTCTAACGCTCACTTTCCAGCTGCGACTTTTCCATACCGCAGATCCCCTTACGTCAATTGCGTATCCTATCTTTTCAATGGGATCTTTCTAACGCCGGTGTGGTTTCATAAGTGTGGTTTCATTTTGGATGTGCGCTAATATTTTTTGGTTTGTTTGTATTTACTCAGGTCATTTTGGCAGCACTCCCACAGTATGTGCATTCATATATAATATGTTTTTGCTAGGTGTGCTTAACCAAACCCCCTTGTTTTAATTGCTGTATTTTTACAGGGAGATTGACCTAATCCCTATGGTTACAGCACACCACTAAAAACCTGCTCAGGTGTGTTCCAGACAGTGTCATTAAGGCTATATAAACCAGGCAGCCTCATTTTGAGGCATAGAATGGATTTCTATACTAGAATCAAAGGATTCAGCCAAGTAAGGTTAAAATTTATAGTGTTAGGACCATTCTATTTTTGGGACACCTTGTAAGTGGTGACTGGCTGAGCAGAATATGGCCATATTGTGTGACTAAGATCCCAATGTTATTTAAGAGTATAGAGTTTTAAACAGGCATTTATTGCAGACTTTATATCAAAATAAGTGTGGTTTCATTTTGGATGTGCGCTAATATTTTTATTTTTTTTATTTTTTTTGTTTGTTTATATATATATATATATATATATATATATATATATACATACATTATATATATATATATACAAGCTGTGTGAAACTGAAACTGTCCACTCATATTGACAATTAGGATATAGTCCTTTAAAAATGGTTCTGATTCACTTGGCTTCCATATGGAAAATTCATGGTAATCGCAAAGCGAGAAACTAATGCCTAGATTTAGAGTTCTGCGTTAGCCGGCAAAACCCGCGTTAGGGGGTCCTAACGCTAGTTTTGGCCGCCCGCTGGTATTTAGAGTCAGTCAGGAAAGGGTCTAACGCTCACTTTCCAGCCGCGACTTTTCCATATCGCAGATCCCCTTACGTCAATTGCGTATCCTATCTTTTCAATGGGATCTTTCTAACGCCGGTATTTAGAGTCTTGGCTGAAGTGAGCGTTAGAAATCTAATGACAAGACTCCAGCCGCAGAAAAAAGCAAGGAGTTAAGAGCTTTCTGGGCTAACACCGGTTCATAAAGCTCTTAACTACTGTGTTCTAAAGTACACTAACACCCATAAACTACCTATGCACCCCTAAACTGAGGTCCCCCCACATCGCCGCCACTCTATTAAATTTTTTAACCCCTAATCTGCCGACTGCACACCGCCGCAACCTACATTATCCCTATGTACCCCTAATCTGCTGCCCCTAACATCACTGACCCCTACATAATATTTATTAACCCCTAATCTGCCCCCCCAACGTCGTCGCTACCTACCTACAATTATTAACCCCTAATCTGCCGACTGGACCTCACCGCTACTCTAATAAATGTATTAACCCCTAAAGCTTAGTCTAACCCTAACACTAACACCCCCCTAAGTTAAATTTAATTTAAATCTAACTAAATAAAATAAATCTTATTAAATAAATTAATCCTATTTAAAGCTAAATACTTACCTGTAAAATAAACCCTAATATAGCTACAATATAAATAATAATTATATTGTAGCTATTTTAGGATTAATATTTATTTTACAGGCAACTTTGTATTTATTTTAACCAGGTACAATAGCTATTAAATAGTTAATAACTATTTAATAGTTACCTAGTTAAAATAATTACAAAATTACCTGTAAAATAAATCCTAACCTAAGTTACAATTAAACCTAACACTACACTATCAATAAATTAATTAAATAAACTATCTACAATTATCTACAATTAAATCAACTAAACTAAATTACAAAAACAAACAAACACTAAATTACAAAAAATAAAAAAAGATTACAAGAATTTTAAACTAATTACACCTACTCTAAGCCCACTAGAAATATAACAAAGCCCCCCAAAATAAAAAAATGCCCTACCCTATTCTAAAATAAATATTTTACAGCTCTTTTACTTTACCAGCCCTTAAAAGGGCCTTTTGCGGGGCATGCCCCAAAGAATTCTGCTCTTTTGCCTGTAAAAAAAACCATACAATACCCCCCCCAACATTACAACCCACCACCCACATACCCCTAATCTAACCCAAATCCCCCTTAAAAAAAACCTAACACTAAGCCCCTGAAGATCTTCCTACCTTATCTTCACCACGCCGGGTATCACCGATCCGTCCAGAAGAGGGTCCGAAGTCTTCATCCTATCCGGCAAGAAGAGGTCCAGAAGAGGGTCCGAAGTCTTCATCCTATCCAGCAAGAAGAGGGCATCCGGACCGGTAGACATCTTCATCCAGGCGGCATCTTCTATCTTCTTCCATCCGGCGCGGAGCTCTTCTTGCCGGATAGGATGAAGACTTCGGACCCTCTTCTGGACGGATCAGTGATACCCGGCGTGGTGAAGATAAGGTAGGAAGATCTTCAGGGCTTAGTGTTAGGTTTTTTAAGGGGGGTTTGGGTTAGATTAGGGGTATGTGGGTGGTGGGTTGTAATGTTGGGGGGGTATTGTATGGGTTTTTTTACAGGCAAAAGAGCAGAATTCTTTGGGGCATGCCCCGCAAAAGGCCCTTTTAAGGGCTGGTAAGGTAAAAGAGCTGTAAAATATTTATTTTAGAATAGGGTAGGGCATTTTTTTATTTTGGGGGGCTTTGTTATTTTTTTAGGGGGCTTAGAGTAGGTGTAATTAGTTTAAAATTCTTGTAATCTTTTTTTATTTTTTGTAATTTAGTGTTTTGTTTTTTTTGTAATTTAGTGGGTTTTTTTTTGTAATTTAGTTTAGTTGATTTAATTGTAGATAATTGTAGATAGTTTATTTAATTAATTTATTGATAGTGTAGTGTTTAATTGTAACTTAAATTATATTTAACTTAGGGGGGTGTTAGTGTTAGGGTTAGACTTAGCTTTAGGGGTTAATACATTTATTAGAGTAGCGGTGAGGTCCGGTCGGCAGATTAGGGGTTAATAATTGTTGGTAGGTGGCGGCGACGTTGGGGATGGCAGATTAGGGGTTAATAAATATAATATAGGGGTCGGCGGTGTTAGGGGCAACAGATTAGGGGTACATAGGGATAACGTAGGTTGCGGCGGTGTACGGAGCGGCAGATTAGGGGTTAAAAATAATATGCAGGGGTCAGCGATAGCGGGGTCGGCAGATTAGGGTTTAATAAGTGTAAGGTTAGGGGCGTTTAGACTCGGGGTACATTTTAGGGTGTTAGGTGCAGACTTAGGAAGTGTTTCCCCATAGGAAACAATGGGGCTGCGTTAGGAGCTGAACGCTGCTTTTTTGCAGGTGTTAGGTTTTTTTTCAGCTCAAACTGCCCCATTGTTTCCTATGGGGGAATCGTGCACGAGCACGTTTTTGAAGCTGGCCGTGTCTGTATGCAACGCTGGTATTTAGAGTTGCAGTGGGGGTAAATTATACTCTACGCTCCCTTTTTGGAGCCTAACGCAGCCCTTTTGAGAACTCTAAATACCAGCGTTGTTTAAAAGGTGCGGGGGAAAAAACCATACGTAGCTAACGCACCCCTTTGGCCGCAGAACTCTAAATCTAGGCGTAAGTCATATAGTGAAGCTTCGTCAAATATAAAGAGATTCTGGGTAAAAGAGCTGTACTCACATAGTAAAGGTCTTTCACTGAGCTATCAGTAACGATAGCACTTTATTATTGGTGGAGTAGCATATTAAAGTGGTACTATTAATTAGAGATAAATCATATCTCTCTACTACGTAAGTATGTTTTTTTTTACCCATAATCTCTCTATATTTAACGGAGCTTTACTATATGATTTACCTTCTCTCTTTGAGGTTACCCTGAATTTTCCATATGGAAGACAAATGAAGTGGAACCCTTTTTGAAAGGACTATATCCTTGTCATTAGAGGTGCGGAGTGTTGAGTTTCACAGTTTGTATATAGAAATAAGAAAAATAAATATTATTATTAGCATTACTACTATTAATACTAATAATATACCATTAGTCACCAGTGTCATATCGTGCTGGAATGTTAAAAGGTTGTTTTAAGAGCAGGTATGTAAAAACTGTTCTTGGGAGGGGTACACTAGATTCGTTTTTCCCTCAAGAGCAGGGAATACAGTATAGGAATCATATTATTCAAAATAAAAGATATCTTGTGTATAAATAAACTTAACACATAAAATGATTTAGCAAAAGTGCAATCATTTACACGCAGACACACAAAGCCCACACAGAAATGAAAGGAAAACGTTTACTGCCAGATAAAAAGCATTGTGGTCTTTTCACTACACAATGCTAGAACCATGACATTGTTTGTGATGTCAGAAACAGATAACTCAAGATGTAGCATTAAACTTAGACAGACAAACAATGAACTGTACCTTTTATGTTCTTATCAAGGTGATTGCAGGAAAGCTGTGCGTACGAGTTTATTGTGAAGATCACTTTTCCCTAGTAGTTTAGATCACTAGAAGGTAATGTTTATGTAGTCTATGTATACAATCAAAATTACTGCAATTAACCATGAATTGCCACGTTCCCCATGCTATTACCCCAATATTATGCACCCCTGCCCACTTCAACCGCATTAATGTGCATATTTATTAGCATATTACCCTAATGGTAACTGTCTTAATATTATTCTGCATAAAATATATAATTTATTAATATAATTAGCATCCAGGTGTAAAACTTGTAAATAATATATTTTAGTTAGCAAAACAAAGTCACATCCAGTTTGCCCCCCTATATATATAGCTAAATATGTGAATTGTTTAAGCTAAGAGATACTTTATGTATTTTTTTATCAGTAATAGCCGTAAGCACTACATTTTGTATTCAGCATTTTAAGATGTGTAATATCCACTTAGCTTACAGTTCAGTCTGATACTTATCTATTGAGCATTAACATAAGCATAACCTATTCCAAAAAATATAGGATAACCACAGGATATTCTCAGGAGCTGCTGGGCTCAAAATGAAGCACAACCTTTTTGAGATCCTTAATATCGGTATTGAGAACAATATATTGTAAAGATGGTTCTTTTTTTTTATTTTGTGTTATAGCTTTAACCTAAAGGGGGATAAACAATAAAAGATGATGACTCATTCACTCTCTAACAATATTTAACCCTTGGCACTCAGTAACAGCTGTAATATACAAAGGGTTAATCACAGCCTATAAAAATAAAGGAGATTACTAGGTAAATACACTAAGAATATTAAATGTATAAAGTATAATCACTAGAAGTGCAAGGGCAAGGAAGTCAGTGCTTCACATGTCACATCAATCAGACAGTGTTAACATTCTTGAAATTGCGGAAGCAAATGTCAAACTGTGAATTACCCAGAGTCTGCTTAGAAACATTTCATCACTTAGTTGTCCCTGAGATAAATTAGACTAGGCTTCTTTGTGTCATGATTTACATATTCATTTATAAGTCTGCAAATGAGACGAACATAGGTCAATGGAATATTTATTAGTGATAATAAAACAATGTATTTATAGAGCTGCTTTAAAGGGACTATATATATATATATATATATATATATATATATATATATATATATATATATATATATATATATATATATAAATTTATATATATGTATTTATACCTATACATACACACCTGTCCTCTCTCTCTCTCTCTCTCTCTCTCTCTCTCTCCCTCCTTATCTAATTCTGTCTCTATCTCTCTCAACCTCTACCTCTCTATCTCTATCTATTTCTATTGGCGATTACTCACTGCATTGAAAATGACATTATTGAAATACTAAATAATTTTTAAAAATATTTAATATTTAATATTTTAAGAACGTGCATTGTAGATAGCAATTCTTCATTGCGCTAACCGTGTTAGTCCTAAATTGATAACCTTGATGCACGCTACGCATATTTTACATTACTATGTTCTACATATAGAAAATAATGTACTTTTTATTATTAAATATTTATATATATATATATATATATATATATATATATATATATATATATATATATATATATATATATATATATATATATATATATATGATAATATTACAGTAAATTACCTACCTATACCTTTATATCTATAGGAATAGAAAAAAATAAAATATTTATATATATATATATATATATATATATATATATATATATATATATATATAATTACAGTAAAAGGTCAAGTATCCTTAAGTGAAGAACATTGGAATGTTAAATATGTACAGTACATATACAGTAAAACACATAAATACATCTGCACACACACATATATATATATATATATAAAAAAATAATAATATATATATATATATATATATATATACATACATACATATTCATATACCTGAGAGCTCATACCTTTAAACCCTTATAACTTTTTAATCTGATCATTTTTATTAGACAGTGTTATTATGAGTGTAACTGTAAATTTCCATGCATTTGTCATGTGTTTTGTGCAACTTTTTTGTCTTGGTTAACAGTTAACCAATGTTTACTTTCAACTTGTAATTTGTGCCCTATTTCCGATGCGTGCAAACTGCTGCAAAATACCTCTTATTGCTTGCTCTCTACACTTAGAGAAATACTTGTAGTCTAGCCCTAAATGGGGATGATGATCATGTGGCTGTTCTTTAAACCATGTGTTATAATCCCTGGGAGGGGGCTGAATTTAGAGCTAATTGCACGTTTCTGCACTTACCCCACATCCCTGGTGGTCTAGTGGCCCATTAGAGGAATCCAGGGATACCGGTGATATCACAAGGCTTCAGAGACCCAAAAGTGCCAAGCTGCTGCAGAGAATTTAAGAGATCCCTCTTAATCCATATACACCCCAAGATCCATTGTTTGAAATGCAATCAGTAGATAAAAAGTTAAAGAAACTATTTTTTAAAAATTTAAATAATGATAAAAAAAAGTTATAAATAAATATATAAATATATCCAAAGGCCCTTTTTTATATCGGGATAACTCATTCTTTTTACAATAAAGTTTAGAAAAACACACACTGTTTATAACCTTTTTTTTATTACATTTTTATTTTTTGTATAATTGTATAGTTTGAATTTCATAGGTCTGCTGAAAGAAAATGTATGGTAATTTCTTTGGGATCCTCATTAAAATGACCTACAGTAGGTTAAATGTGAGCAGCACCTAAAACTCTAAAACATCTGAACACATGGGTGGAATGGATTGGCAGTTAAAGGGTTCACTGTCTATGAAATAAAACAAACTTTTGTATATACTGTATATGTCTAGTTTAACATATCCGTTATTAATGTTCATAAGCAAATTAAATCACGCTTTACTTTCTCAAGCTGGAAAAAGTATTGTAATGTACAAGTTTGTGTAGTTATCCAATTGTTCAAAACCTAGGGAATTTATTTTAAACTCAATCTCTTTGTCAGTCTCTGCTACGGGATGGACTTGCATATCCCTATATTAAAGAGAATAACTATCTCTGAATGTTTTCTGACACTGCTCTAGCAATTTTTTCTAAAGGTGTTAAAATAGATATTATACATTAGACAGCAGGATCCATAGCAGCAGTTTCACCAGATCAAAGCAACTGGCACCAGATCAAAATCCTAGTACAAACATATTTAACAAAATCCCGCCCCAGAGACAGGCCTGAAGCATTTCCATTTACTTCCAATGGAAAGTGCACAGGGCTATTTGTGGTGACAACACACAATATGGTTGCAAATTTAAGTGATCTGACTTTCTCTGTGCCATTATAAAAGCAATATAAAAACTTGGTGTAAAGTGCTTATATCACGTGTAAGTCAGGGTAAACAGGGTGAATAGATTAAACATTTAAATTCTGACACACACAGTAAGATTATAGCTTCCCCACAGTTGCCTAACCAAGACTACCCTATATATAATAACTTAACTGTGAACCCCAGGACTACCCTTAACATTTGCAGGGCCCTGCGCAAGACAAATCTGTGGGGTCCCCAAGCCCAGCCCCTTATTGCTCCCCCTGTATGCCATGCCCCCCATATAGCGCATCCTGTCCTAACATTCAGTGTGGCCTATATAAAGAATAAAACTATGTATTACACCTCCTAATAGCATAAACACTTATTCATAAACTAAATACAGGATAGCCCCTTCTCTTACCCTCCCCAAAAACATGGGGCCGGGGTTAGTGCCCCCTCTCACCCTGCCCCTGCCCAAATGGCAGGACTAGTAGAACTCATTTGGACTAACCTTAAACAGGAAGCTAACAGTAACCCCCACTAATTGCTATTAACCCTGACCCTACCTGCCCAGACATCACTATCAGACACCGCTCCAATCACAATCTCAGCCAACTAGCTGATCCCCTACCACTTTACACTCTTGTATGTCTATAGGCCCCATCTTCCAAATTCCCCCCTGTGGTAAAACTCACCTTATTTGTACACCTGCACAATCATCCCAGCAATACCCCCACTTAACTATAACCCACCACATATAAGGTAAACCACCAACTATGAGGTTCCTTCTACTGCAACTTTCCTAAAACTTAACCGGCTCCCCAACACTTAAATTCCTTAATAAAAATGTTCTTATTTTTTTTTTTTTAAATGACTTAATCCTAAAATGTCCTGTTTCAAGTGAAAACATATATTTCTTTTTCAGCATCTTCCAGCCATAAACAATAGATTTCTTGAGGTTGCTGCCTTCCTCACACTTTTTAACAAATCAGACTAGAGAGCAGGCTCAGTTAGCAGTCAGATTTCCCACTGCAATGCCGATTGGTTAAAATTATTAACCAATCAGGAATGAATAAATAGAAATGAATCATAAGAAATTACCAATCAGTGATCTGTTGCTGCGTGCTCAAAAGGCTGAAGAATGAAGACAATTTTTCAGACCACAGATAGGTCATTTTAGGCTTAACCAGACTGATTTATAAAACATATGATGTTTTTGTTTATGTGGGGGTGTTTAAATGTTGGGGTGATTAGATTTTCTTGGGGATCTGTGTATTATGTAGTAGAAACATTTACATTTAGAGGCATCATATAAATAGGTTACACTAAAGGTTGGTTTACTGCTGGGGTTTTAAGAAAATGGAGTCTATAGGTGTAAGGGGGTGTATTGCAGTGGGGATTTAGGTAGTGGGTAGAGGTTGGAAAAAGGGTCATGATTGGATATGGGACCAGGCAGATACATTTAGGGTTAGTGACACTGCCTGGAGTTGTAGTTCTGATTAATGGAGTTCTTGATTTGCAGTGAGTGTGCAAGCAATGACAATGTAAAGTAGTGAGTATACAGCCTGTATAACAGTGTAAATTTGCTGCCCCCTCAAAATAAGTCACCACACAGCCATTAATGTCTAAACTGTTGGCAACAAAAGTGAGTACACTCCTAAGTGGAAATGTCCAAATTGGGCCCAAAGTGTCAATATTTTGTGTGGCCACCATTATTTTCCAGCACTGCCTTAACCCTCTTGGGCATGGAGTTCACCAGAGCTTCACAGGTTGCCACTAGAGTCCTCTTCCACTCCTCCATGACGACATCACGGAGCTGGTGGATGTTAGAGACCTTGCGCTCCCCCACCTTCCATTTGAGGATGCCCCACAGATGCTCAATAGGGTTTAGGTCTGGAGACATGCTTGACCAGTCCATCATCTTTACGCTCAGCTTCTTTAGCAAGGCAGTGGTCGTCTTGGAGGTGTGTTTGGGGTTGTTATCATGCTGAAATATTGCCCTGTGGCCCAGTCTCCGAAGGGAGGGATCATGCTTTGCTTCAGTATGTCACAGTACATGTTGGCATTCATGGTTCCCTCAATGAACTGTAGCTCCCCAGTGCCGGCAGCATTAATGCAGGCCCAGACCATGACACTCCCACCACCATGCTTGACTGTAAGTAAGACACACTTGTCTTTGTACTCCTCACCTGGGTGCCGCCACACACGCTTGACACCATCTGAACCAAATAAGTTTATCTTGGTCTCATCGGACCACAGGACATGGTTCCAGTAATCCATGTCCTTAGTCTGCTTGTCTTCAGCAAACTGTTTGCAGGCTTTCTTGTGTATGATCTTTAGAAGAGGCTTCCTTCTGGGATGACAGCCATGCAGACCAATTTTATGCAGTGTGCGGTGTATGGTCTGAGCACTGGCAGGTTGACACCCCACCCATTCAACCTCTGCAGCAATGATGAAAGCACTCATACGTTTATTTCCCAAAGACAACCTCTGGATATGACGCTGAGCATGTGCGCTCAACTTCTGTGGTCGACCATGGCGAGGCCTGTTCTGAGTGGAACCTGTCCTGTAAAACTGCTGTATGGATGGTCTTGTCCACCATACTGCAGCTCAGTTTCAGGGTCTTGGCAATCTTCTTATAGCCTAGGCCATCTTTATGTAGAGCAACAATTCTTTTTTTCAGATCCTCAGAGAGTTTGTTGCCATGAGGTGCCATGTTGAACTTCCAGTGACCAGTATGAGAGAGTATAAGAGCGATAACACCAAATTTAACACACCTGCTCCCCATTCAAACTTGAGACCTTGTAACACTAATGAGTCACATGACACCGGGGAGGGAAAATGGCTAATTGGGCCAAATTTGGATATTTCCACTTAGGGGAGTACTCACTTTTGTTGCCAACGGTTTAGAGTATGTTGAGTTATTTTGAGGCGACAGAAAATTTACACTGTTATACAGGCTGTACACTCACTACTTTACATTGTAGCAAAGTGTCATTTCTTCATTTTTGTCAGATGAAAAGATATAATAAAATATTTACAAAAATGTGAACGGTGTACTCAGTTTTGTGAGATACTGTATATACACACACAAACGATTCAATTTTATTGTTCTTTGCAAAATATGTTTATCCCTCAATTTATAAATTCAGTTTAGCTATTCATTTTTTTCTAAATCAGAATCATTTTACAGTTTCCAACTAAAATTGTTATCTCACATTTGCTTATTATTGAATGCACAACAAGCTCTAAGCTTTTTAGTTTTTGTCAGTTTCACTTGGTAAAATACTTTAGAATGTCTTAATTAAGAGAGGGAAAAGTGGATCACATTTACATAGGTAATAAGCTACCCTATATTTTCTAGTCAATAAAAATATTTTAATTAAATTAAACTCTTAGAAATTCCCCCTTCTGCTTTGAACCTTTCATTTCTGTATGAAAGAATAAGCATGCTGAGGTTTTTGCCTGATCCCACAGCATGTGCCTAATTTGCTATTTCATTTTTATGCATCTCTTTTGAATTTATATCCATTGCTAATGGCTTTATTGTTTGCCGGCAAATATCCAGTTTGTTTTTTTTGAGCGTCAATGTTAAAATCATCTCTATATCATTATTTTAGGCTGATCATAAAAAATATAGATTGTTTTGTTATTCACACTTAGAGTAGATATCTTTTATCTTACAATAATTTAATATTTTTTATTTTAATGCGTATTTTATAACAAAAATATACAATATGCAATATCACTGGTTTGTAAGACTGATACTATATCATGGTAATTTGTTATTCGTTCTGCTTGCTTGACACACAAAATTACTTTATATTCAGAGCAAATACATAAACACATTGATGTGCAACAGGATACCAATTTATAATGAATCTAAAGGCAAGTTGTTTTAACCTAGTTTGCCTGGTGTAAACCTACTGTCCTCATAATAACGAACGTTAATGATTGAAGAAATTCTGTTCTGGGAACGAAAATACTACAATGAAACTGCATTTCAGGAACTTCATTAGAAGGAACACAATTTCTAGCCAAAGCTATTCTATAAATACAAACAAACAGTTTTTGTTAATTTTTCTTCCAAAGGTGTGGCACTAGTGACAGTTCTACAGGGGTGCAGGGGCAACGCTACCCCAATATTATTGGGTGCACTCATAATGTGCTAGGGCTGAGGTGGAGGGTGAACATAATTCCCTTCTGTAAATCTTTACTCACCTAGCCATGTCCCCAGACAATTAAATTACCTAGCCACTCCCTGTTCCCCACCCACTCTCACCAAGACTTTACCCATGGACCACCCAAAAGCTCTCCCATGGGCTTCCCTGACTCATTTCCCAGCCTCTTGCCCCCTAATAAATCTAAGGTATAGAGCCACCAGAGTGGTTCACAAAGATAGTCAATCAAGAAGTGGTATTCAAATTGGCATTTCATGTATGTTACATTTGTCACTTTTAGTCATTAATGCCTGTAGCTGTGTAGTTTAATATTAAAGGAACACTAAACGCAAATATTTTATTTAATGATTCAGATAGAGCATGCAATGTTAAGCAACATTCTAATTTACTCCTATTATTCATTTTTCTTTGTTCTCTTGCTGTTTTTATTTAAAAAGCAGGAATGTGATGCATAGGAGCTGGCCCATTTTTGGTTGAGAACCTGGGTTATGCTTGCTTATTGCTGGGTAAATGTCAGTCTCCAATAAGCAAGCGCTATCCATGGTGCTGAACCTAAAATGGGCTGGCTGCTAAGATTTACATTTATGATTTTCAAATAAAGATAGCAAGAGAACAATGAACAATTGATAATAGGAGTAAATGAGAAAGTTGCTTAAAATTGCATGCAAAAAATTTGGTTCAGTGTCCCTTTAAGCCTTAGGTCCACAGTGGGTGTGGATGCAATCTGCTAAATACTCCCTCCTTTTGAAGTAGAAATAGGCCGCATGTTCTGCTTATATCTGGGGCCCTATACTAAAATTAAAGGTGAACAGTTCATTTAAGACGTGGATCTAGCCCCTTTACCAAAGCTTATGGTGCAATCCAATTTCTTAGACGAACTCTTCAAATGTCCTTTTGCTCTAATCAAACTTTAAAACATGTGCATCAATACATTATAACATATAATAATCTGAACATTTTTTTCACAATTGAAATAAACTGTTTAGGCATTTTAAAAATGTTAATTAAAAATTAATACAAAATATATGAAAGTATTGGCCAATGGAAATGTGTCATGAATGCAATCAACTATTATAACTATTAGATAAAGGGACATTGCAATTAAACTATTTCTCTCATTCATATGAAAGAGCAGCAATGAAACATAGGATTTATTGCCTGAAAAAATAGGTAGTAAAAGTTGTTTAAATGTAATCTAATATATCAGTATCAGTTGTGGACTTCCTATTTATTCTAATTGGCTTGTACTACTATTTACTTTCTATTAATGCTCAGTGAGCATTAGTAGGATGTACCAATCAACCAATGAGCATTAACAGGAAGTACTTATCAATGAGCATTAGCAGATCAACCAGTCGGCATTTGTAGAAAGTAAATGCATACAGAAACAGAAGTGCACTCTCAGGAATGGACACCAGCTCAATAACTTGTTAGTTTGTTCTATGGCAATTTAGCACCTGGGTCCTGCTTCTTTTAGCCCATTGATTCTTTGCACAGAGAAGAACTTTCCTGAAGCACATCAATCAGATCCAGCATAGTAAGGTCAGTCCAGCCCTGATTTACCATGCAATTCCTCTCTGAACAAGGAACATGGCAACCTCAGGCAATCGTATCAGCCTTCATTGGTCCTCATCAGTGAGGTGCAGCCATATCAGTATAAAGCAAATCAATGAAACAGCTGTATTCATTTACATTTTTTTACTTCAAATTAATTTCATGCATAAATCACTATGCTTAGATGCTGCTCTTTTATATGTAATTTTCTTTTATTATAGTGTCACTTAAAGTGACATTGCAGACATAAGTCAAGTAGCTTAACTAACCATACATCATACACTAAACACTTCTTCTAAATTTGCTAAAGGAAATAAAGCCAAAACCACCTAAGTTGAGTTTTACATTTTCTCACAGCAAACACTAATGGATTGGAATGGGAGTTATGTTTTGAAAACATATACACTGTTAGCTGCTCTAAGGGGTAGATTTATCAATGTGCGGGAAGACAATCGCTGTAGCGGATGATGTCTGCCGCACATCGATAAATGCCGACAGCATACGCTGTTGGCATTTATCATTGCACAAGCATTTCTAGTGAAATTCTTGTGCAATGCCGCCCCCTGCCCATTCGCGGCCGCTAGCAGGGGGTATCAATCATCCCCATCCTATACGATCGGGCTGATTGCTGTCCGCCGCCTCAGAGGTGGCGGACGAGTTAAGGAGCAGCGGTCTTATGACTGCTGCTTCTTAACTTACATTTCCGGGGGTAGATAACAGCATCCGCTGCTTGGTAAATCTACTCCTATGAATCTAGGTATAAAGAATAAACATTTACAAGCAATATAATAATTTGTTCTATTAAGATATGTGTTTTCTTTATTTCTTCTTATTCCTACTTTTATTGTGGCACTAAAATACTGTACCCCCATGTCTCTGCATCATTAATGTAGTCTATGAATTTTCACCTAACAATAACCCTGAACACAATGGCCTGACTCTCTAAGGTGTGGGTACGTTTTCAGCTGTCTTGTCTGATTGAACTGAGAAAAGCTTCATTTTAGATCAGCATCAAAGTAAGTTGTAAGGTCCACTTTTATCCTTCTAGATAAAAGTAATTGGCATGTTCACTAGTCTTTAAAGTAGAGAAAATATTTGAAAGAATAAAGTTAAAGGGTCAATTCTGTCTAAATTTAAATTGGCTTTATATAAAAGAATATAATAATGGGTGTTCAGAGATTAATAGAAATACAAGGAACATGACACTTATATGCCATGATACAATATAAAAAACATACCAGAGAATGGACTTTACTAATTGATACAGATGCCCTACTCCAAACAGTTTACAATCTATATGTTTCATTAATTGTCCATCTTATATGTGCATGTTAGAGAATGCTTATGTTGTGTGAAGCTTATTGACACTTATTTTGAATGGCCACAAAGCACACTAAAATATAACGTAAACACATGGAAAATATGAAAAATGATCTGCCTTCTTTGGCTATTATAGAAACAGTTTTTTAGTAACAATTACCTTTTCAAGTTAATTTGTCCCATTCAACTGTTCTTCTTATATTTTTCTTTTGTTGCTCAATAAGGAAATAAGAGAAATCCTAAAGGTTTATCTAAAGGGTAGTTATTATACATACAGGCCTAGATTATGAGTGGATCGCAAAATTGCGCTTTTGCGAGCGCGATATTTGCGCTCCACTCAGTTACAAGTTATGCGCAACACTATTGCGACCTCACATTTGCATTGCCTGAAACCCAATGGGAGCCTTAGTTTCATGCTGTGATACATGGCAAACCACCTAACGCAGCGCAGGGGGGCAATTTCTGCTATATTTTTATTTTGCTGCCCAACACTGTGCTAGGTGCTTTGCCGTGTCTGACAGCATGAAAACAAGGCTCCCATTGGCTTCCAGGCAATGCAAACGCGAGATCCCGTTAGTGTTGTGCATAACTTGTAACTGAGTGGAGCGCAAATATTGCGTTTGCGAAAATGCAATTTTGCACTCCACTTGTAAGCTCTGTCTGTATAATAACTACCCTTTAGATATGGGAGCACTCTCTCGTGAGCGCCAGGCTTCCAGGCAAAGCAAACGCATTGCGCCTAACTTGTAATACCAGCAAACATTTACATTCACTGATATTACTGAGTGGAGCACAAATATCGTGCTTGCGAAAGAGCAATATAGCATTCCACTCTTACTCTAGCCCAGTGTTTTTTAATTAGGGCTATAATAAAAATTATAATGTAGAGTTTTATTGTGACTACTATGGTCAAGCTATTTTGTACAAGATCAGAACTAAAGTCATATTTGAAATGTATAGATATTTATTAGATATGGTACTAACCCTTAACCATTACCTTAAAATTAAGAATATATGCTAGATATTTAAACAATATTTTATTGAGTCTGTTGGATAGTATGACTATTCCCTGTTTTGGGAATATGTTTACAATTGTTTTATGAATGGTGCTTATGTTGATATAATTTTTATTAAAATATTAACCATAATACACCATCTTCTCCCTGGGTACCGTAGTAATGCTGAATTTTAAGGATGGACAGACCATGTTATGATATAATAGATAGGGCACCTGATCATTGATATGAGATGAAAATGTTTGATGTTCATGTGCTTTATTATAAAACAGGAAATATAAAAGATTGTGAAATTGTGAGCTTCAAATAAAACAGCAACCTGGTTCACATACTGAATCAGGCCTGGATAGGGCATACAGGGCATTTGCCCAGTATGTCAGGGCCAGCTACAGACCAGGCCTGTTGCTTTAGTCCTGCTCAGTCGGCAGCATTATTATTTGTGCATGATAAAGGGCCAGCCCTGACCTGCCTCTCTCTGCTTTGCTGTTTCTGTGAGACAGGTCAGGGTCGGTCCATCCCGTTCAGGTGCCTGTTATTTTGAGTATCTTTGACTACACAGGCTGATGAGCAATAAGCAGTTATTCTTAAATTTAAGAGTGAACTCCAACAGCTTATATTTTCTATTGCATTTCACTTTTTTACTATTTAATTAAAACCAATTTTGGTAGAAGGATGTTACAAACATTAACATGCTCTTCCTTAAAATGCCCAGGCCTATTTTTGGTCATAGTCTGTCCCTGTACTAAATAGTTTTAATAGTATGAAATTTGCAGCTGGGACCCTGAGCTTATTGAGCGTTGAACATTTTAATCCCAAGAGCTGAGCGAAAGTAAAAAGGCACTCAGATGGTAAAAATCTCTCCAGTCTCACTAGCTTCACTAGTTCCTATGTCCATCTATTAAGCACTTGTATTACAGAATAGTGATGTCCCGAACTGTTCGCCCGCGAACGGTTCACGGCGAACATAGTATGTTCGCATTCGCGGCTGTGGGCGAACACATGCGATGTTCGATCCGCCCCCTATGTGTCATCATTGAGGAAACTTTGACCCTGTATGTCACAGCCTTCTGACACATTAGAGCCAATCAGCATCAGACACTCCCTCACAGACCCTCCCCTCTTGTTGGCAGCAGCCATTTTAGACTCATAACGACCTTGCTTTGTTAGTGAGAGGACGTTTTGTGTTGCTGCTGCTGACATTATAGGGAAATAGATAGCTAGGCTAGTGTATTTAGTGTCCACTACAGTCCAGAAGGACTCATCTCATCTCTGCTGCAAGGACAGCACCCCAAAAAGCCCTTTTTAGGGCTATAATTCGAGCCGTTTTTTTTTTTTTTTCGTATTTTTATTAGCATTTGCCTGGCTTTCAGCCTGTGTGTAAGGCTCACAGCATATGCTGTGATTACTGCCACCACTGATATCTGCCTAACAACAAAAAATGTAAATAATTTTTCTAGTGTAATCTAATTGTATTTTCTATCAGGCGTGTGTGTATCTGACTTACAGAGCCTACTGTTTTTAATAGCTGCCCTTCCAAGGCTATCAGCCACAACTCATATGTGCTTAACCTTTTTCTTTAAATTCCCCAAAAAAATCTTTAAATCATTATGCTAGTGTAATCTAATTTTATTTTCTATCAGGCCTGTGTCTAACTGTCTATCTGACTTACACAGCATACTGTTGTTAATTGCTGCCCTACGTAGCAGCCAGCCAGTGCGACCACTCATAAGTGCAGTGCACTTCTTAACATTATTTTAATATTAAAATATAAAATGTTTAATTATTTTGCTAGTGTAATTTAACTTAATTTTCTATCAGGCCTGTGTTTTTCTCACTTACACAGCATACTGTGTTAAATTGCTGCCCTACCTACCAGCCACGACTCATATCTGCCAGCCTGTGTGCCAGGCCCAACTAGCCAATTAGTGCCACCAATCATAGTTGTTGTAACAGTATTGAAAACATTGTGAATCATCACCTTTTTTTACTGTGAATCTGCAGTCTAGTAGTGCCATTGAATTGCAGTTCCATCCTGCCTGCCAGCCTGTGTGCCAGGCCCAACTAGCCAATTAGTGCCACCGATCATAGTTGTTGTAACAGTATTGTTAATCTTTAAAATTACAAATTGTTGGCTTGTGATTCATCAGTTTGCTCGTGCCATTGAATTGCACTTTCCTCCTGCCTGCCAGCCTGTGTGCCAGGCCCAACTAGCCAATTAGTACCACCAATCATATTTTTTGTAACAGTATATAAAAAATTTAAAATCATAATTTGGATGGAGTTTGCTCTGTCACTGTGAAGCGGCCGTAAGTCTTACACTACCTGATAGATACGACATCATAACTGATGTTTTAAAGCACGTGATTGCAAACAATTTGGGAATGTTAGGTGATTTAGGCCCTTTATGGGTTAAAAGCAGACTCTGCATAAACTATGTAATTTTCCATGGGAGTTTTGCCAGGGATCCCCCTCCAGCATGCCACAGTCCTGGTGTTAGTCCCCTTGAAACAACTTTTCCATCACTATTGTGGCCAGAAAGAGTCCTTGTAGGTTTTAAAGTTCGCCTGCCTATTGAATTCAATGACGGTTTGCGCGGTTCGCGAACAATACCGGAAGTTTGAGTCCGCCATTCGCAAACCGAAATTTTTAAGTTTGCGACATCACTATTACAGAATGGAGCTGTGTGAGGTTTAGTGAATCAGCTGGATGAAATCATGTATGAACTTGGTATAAGGCTCATTAAATAATAGGGAGCTTTTAGGATTTTTTTTTTAAATGAGTCAAGACTAGTAGCTAGCATGATCAGTAGCTGAAGAATTCTTCCCACCATGAGAAACTGCAGAAGTGGTAATTGCCTCATTTTTTTGTATGGGAATGTATATGTGGTTAATGTTGTGTATCCAAACTTACAGCTAGATTACAAGTTTTGAGAGCTATAGAGAAATTAACAAACACAACAAAAGTTACGTTATTTAATTTCCTATAGCGCTGCTATTACAAGTTTGCAAACATATGCCTTTTGCGTGCGATATGGTTGTGTTGAGCTCCATACCGCAAACAATCAGAGCACTGCTGAGATGTGCTCATGCACGATTTCCCCATAGACATCAATGGGGAGAGCCGGCCAAAAAAAAAAACAACACCTGTGATCGCGGAAACAAAAGTTCTGTAACGCAGCCCCAATGATGTCTATGGAGAAATAAAAAGACAGTTTAAACCTAACACTCTAGCATAAACCCTACATCTAAACACCCCTAATCTGCCGCTCCTGATATCGCTGCTACCTAAATAAAATTATTAACCCCTTAATCTACCGTTCCCGATATCACCGCCACTATACTACATTTATCAACCCCTAAACCGTTAGCCTCCCCACATCACAACAAGCTAAATTAAACTATATTAACCCCTAAACCTAACATAACTCTAACCCTAATGTAACCCTAACACCCCCTAACTTTAACATAATAAAAATATAGCTAAATTAAATGTACAATTATTAACTAAATAAATGTATTAACCCCTAAACCGCCAACCCTTCACATCGCAACAAGCTAAATTAAACTATATTGACCCCTAAACCTAACCCTAAATCTAACCCTAACCCCCCTAACTTTAAAATAATTAAATTAGATCTAAACTAAATTTACAATTATTAACTAAATAATTCCTATTTGAAACTAAATACTTACCTGTGAAATAAACCCTAAGCTAGCTACAATATAACTAATAGTTACATTGTAGCTAGCTTAGGTTTTATTTTTATTTCACAGGTAAGTTTGTATTTATTTTAACTAGGTAGACTAGTTAGTAAATAGTTATTAACTATTTACTAACTACCTAGTTAAAATAAATACAAACTTACCTGTGAAATAAAACCTAACCTGCTTTACACTAAAACCTAACATTATAAAAAATAAAAAACCTACCATTACCAAAATTAAAAAACAACTATCGTTACAAAAAAACAAAGGAAATTATCCAAAAAATAAAGATTAATCCTATTCTAATACCCTTAAAAAAAAACAAAAAAAAAACACCCCAAAATAAAAAACCTTACTCTAGAATAAACTACCAAGGGCCCTTAAAAGGACCTTTTGTAAGGCATTGCCCTGAGATAAACAGCTCTTTTACTTTAAAAAGAATACAAACACCCCCTAACACTATACAAACCTCCCCCCCAAACTACCAAGGGCCCTTCTCTTTTACCCAGCCCCTTTAAGTGGGTGTCCCAAACTACCTCATCAACAATGCTAAACTGGGAGCTCCTAAGTAAGTTTTTACAAGGTTTTATACTGTATTGTTAGATCAGTGTCTGTGCATATTCTTCTTTATTAGTGTCTATTACATGCAGTTATATGAAATTGGTGTATACTGTCCCTTTAAGATACCTAGTACAGTGCAGAGCATATATAATACTCATAAGGGTTGAAACTCCCTTTGTGAGCCAAGGGATGCCACATATTGCTATCATTGAAGAGTATATTTCCAAGTGTATAATTTTAGTGGCTTTTTAAAGCAGAATGACTCTAGGCACAACCTCATTACCACTATGTTCTGTACATATGTTAAAATTTCCTTTAAAACTTTAAATTAAAGCGACACTAAACCCAAAAAATTTCTTATATGATTCAGGTAGATAATACAATTGTAAACAACTTTCCAAATTACTTCTATTATCTATATTTCTTCATTCTTTAGATATCATTTGCTGAAGAAATAGCAATGCACGTGGATGAACCAATCACATGAGCCATCTATGTGCATCCACGAATCAGCAGCTACTAAGTCTATCCAGATATGCTTTTTAACAAAGGATATCAAGAGAATGAAGCAAAATAGATAATAAAAGTAAATTAGAAAGTTGTTTAAAATTGCATGTTCTTTCTTAACCATGAAAGAAAACATTTGGGTTTCATGTCCCTTTAAGGATTCACCAGGGAATTTTTGACTGGGGAGATATGCTGTAGTCTACTTTGAGCCTGATAGGAGTGCCAAAGAAGATTCATAGTAAACATATTAAAATGTTTTTATCATAACTAAGACACCTTACTGTGTCCACACAAAGAACACAAAAATGTTATTTTGTATGAAATAAAGCTAAACCAAAAGTTGTTTTTCACCAGTTAAAAGTAAACTTTATAGATGCTCTGCTATGGGAATTGCACACAAAGAACACAAAGTCCACACAAAGAACACAAAAATGTTATTTTGTATGAAATAAAGCTAAACCAAAAGTTGTTTTTCACCAGTTAAAAGTAAACTTTATAGATGCTCTGCTATGGGAATTGCAAAATTTGTTTCATGGCAAAAGTGTTTGTTTGGACAAATCATTCTTTGCAAATTAAAACAAAAAAAATCAGTTTGTATAGAATTCATTATTATAGATATTTGGTTTATATAAAACATGTTAAAGAGAATGGAATCCAATTGTTTTCCTTTCATGATTCAGAGAGAGCATACAATTTTCCAGTTCACATCTATCATAAAGTTTGTCTCACTCTCTTGGTAACCTTTGTTGAGGGAGCAGCAAAGCACTACTGGGAGCTAGCTGACCATATTATGTGAGCCAATGACAAGAGGCATATACAGAGGAAGCCCTTAGGCTACTAGGCGACCGCCTAAGACCACGTTAATGATTGGGGCCTTACACAGGAAAATAGAAAAAAATTATTTATTTTTCTGTCCCTGAGATGCCAGTATAACAGCCCCACCCCCAGCTTCCTTGTTATGGTGGTTTGTGTCTGTGTTTGTTCCACGCTCCCCTGCAATGTTCACCTCTGCCATGCATAGGAAAGATAAAGGACAAGGACCTGCTTAAAGAGACAGTCTAGTAAGAATTAAACTTTCCTGATTCAGATAAGGCATGCAATTTTAAACTGCTTTCCAATTTACTTTTATCATCAAGTTTGCTTTGTTCTCTTGATATTCTATGTTGAAAGCTAAACTTAGGTAGCCTCATATGCTAATTTCTATGGCCGCATCTTATCTCAGTGAATTTTGACAGTTTTTCACAGCTAGACAACTTCTTTTAATATAACCATGTTGGTTATGCAAAAATGGGGAAAGGGCAATAAAGTGATTATCTATCTTTGTAAACAATTAAAATTCGGGATTAGACTGTCTCTTTGTTTTTCATGTACTATTTCCTGCCTGCATGCTCTTGTTGTAGAAACACTGAATAGCTGCTGAGCTCCTAAGGCACGGCGGCACAGTTTGAAATACATGGGGTTTGAAGGGCCTGTCCTGATGCCATTATATTATTTTATTTAATATACTTAGGATCTGGTTGCAAATGCTTCTTGCCTGTATTTTCCTGACAGTCCCTGCATGCCTCAGCTGAGCTCTGTCATCTGCTCTGTCAGCTGTTCCTTCCCAAGTAGTGACTCTTACAGCAGAACAAGCAGGCAGCAATAGGGAGGTACAGACAAATCCAGCCTCCTCAGTGCCTGCGAGCAAGCTTAGCACGCTCCCTTGCATCCCCTCCTGTGCTAGCTGCAATGATGTTCTGAAGGTAATGTAATTGCAAGGATATTGTGTTTAAGGGAGTAATATCACTCTAATATTCTATGCTACACGGGCCAGGGCTCAGCACCACCATTGTTTTGCAGTTTTGTTATTAATTTGAATTGCTCTGTTTTACCATTAAAATTAGCATTAGCTGGGAAGGGTCTTGTTACAAAACTGTCACACAATCAATAACAGCACTGCTAACACACACCTAGATTACGATTTTTGCGCTAAACAGAGTGCGATACTAACGCCAAAAAAGTTGTGTTATTTCACCCTCCATAGCGCTGCCATTACGAGTTACTGAAAAGCCTCCTTGTGTGTGCGATATGGTGGTGTTAAACTCCATACCGCACAAAATGCAAGGGCTGCTTTGACGTGCTTGTGCAAGCTTTCCTCCATAGACATCAATGGGAGAGATTGTTAGAAAAAAACCTAACACCTGAAGTGCGGAATAAAAAATCTCCGTAACGCAGCCCCATTGATGTCTATGGGAGAAAAAAAAAAGTTACATTTAAACCTAACATCCTAGTCTAAACACCCCTAATCGGCCGCCCCGACATCGCTAACATGTAAATAAAGTTATTAACCCCTAATCTGGCGCCTCCGACATCCCCAACACTAACAAAAGTTATTAACCCATATTCCCCCACAGCCCGACATCACCGACACTATAATAAAGTTATTAACTGTTATTACGCCGCTCGCCGACATTATAATAAAGTTATTAAACCCTATTCCGCCGGTACCCAACATCGCTGACACTAATAAAAGCTGTTAACCCCTAATCTGCTGCTCCCCGACATTGCCACCACTATAATAAAGTTATTAAACCTCCAGCCTCCCACATCGCTGCCACTAAATAAACCTATTGACCCCTAAACCTCCGGCCTCCCATATTGCCACCACTAAATAAACCCCTAAACCTCCAGCCTCCCACATCGCCTCCACTAAATAAACCTATTGACCCCTAAACCGCCGGCCCCCACATCGCAAAACACTAAATTAAACTATTAACCCCTAAACCGAACACCCCCCTAACTTTAAATTAAAATTACAATATAACTACATTTAAATAAATTAAAACTTACCTGTGAAATAAAAATAAACCTAACATTAAACTATAAATTAACCTAACATAAATATTCTAATAAAATAAAAAATACTACCAATTAAAAAATCGAAATTACTAATTTAAAAAAACCTAACACTACGAAAAATTTTTACAAAAATCTACAATTACAAAAAAATAATAAACACTAAATTACGAAAAATAAAAAAACACTAAGGCCTAGATTTAGAGTTTGGCGGTAGCCGTGAAAACCAGCATTAGAGGCTCCTAACGCTGGTTTTAGGCTACCGCCGGTATTTGGAGTCAGTCAGGAAAGGGTCTAACGCTCACTTTTCAGCTGCGACTTTTCCATACCGCAGATCCCCTTACGTCAATTGCGTAAGTGTCTGAAGTGAGCGTTAGAAATCTAACGACAAAACTCCAGCCGCAGAAAAAAGTCAGTAGTTAAGAGATTTCTGGGCTAACGCCGGTTTATAAAGCTCTTAACTACTGTGCTCTAAAGTACACTAACACCCATAAACTACCTATGTACCCCTAAACCGAGGTCCCCCCACATCGCCGCCACTCGATTACATTTTTTTAACCCGTAATCTGCCGACCGCCACCTACGTCATCCTTATGTACCCCTAATCTGCTGCCCCTAACACCGCCGACCCCTGTATTATATTTATTAACCCCTAACCTGCCCCCCACAACGTCGCCGCCAGCTACCTACAATAATTAACCCCTAATCTGCCGACCGCAAAGCGCCGCTACTTACGTTATCTTTATGTACCCCTAATTTGCTGCCCCTAACACCGCCGACCCCTATATTATATTTATTTACCCCAAATCTGCCCCCCACAACGTCGCCTCCACCTGCCTACACTTATTAACCCCTAATCTGCCGAGCGGACCGCACCGCTATTATAATAAAGTTATTAACCCCTAATCCGCCTCACTAACCCTATAATAAATAGTATTAACCCCTAATCTGCCCTCCCTAACATCGCCGACACCTAACTTCAAACATTAACCCCTAATCTGCCGACTGGAGCTCACCGCTATTCTAATAAATGTATTAACCCCTAAAGCTAAGTCTAACCCTAACACTAACACCCCCCTAAGTTAAATATAATTTAAATCTAACGAAATTAATTAACTCTTATTAAATAAATTATTCCTATTTAAAGCTAAATACTTACCTGTAAAATAAATCCTAATATAGCTACAATATAAATTATATTTATATTATAGCTATTTTAGGATTTATATTTATTTTACAGGTAACTTTGTATTTATTTTAACCAGGTACAATAGCTAAAATAGTTAAAATAATTACATAATTACCTGTAAAATAAATCCTAACCTAAGTTACAATTAAACCTAACACTACACTATCAATAAATTCATTAAATAAAATACCTACAATTACCTACAATTAAACCTAACACTACACTATCAATAAATTAATTAAATACAATATCTACAAATAAATAAAATGAAATAAACTAACTAAAGTACAAAAAATAAAAAAGAACTAAGTTACAAAAAAATAAAAAAATATTTACAAACATCAGAAAAATATTACAACAATTTTAAACTAATTACACCTACTCTAAGCCCCCTAATAAAATAACAAAGACCCCCAAAATAAAAAATGCCCTACCCTATTCTAAATTACTAAAGTTCAAAGCTCTTTTACCTTACCAACCCTGAACAGGGCCCTTTGCGGGGCATGCCCCAAAGAATTCAGCTCTTTTGCCTGGAAAAAAAACACATACAATACCCCCCCAACATTACAACCCACATACCCCTAATCTAACCCAAACCCCCCTTAAATAAACCTAACACTAAGCCCCTGAAGATCTTCCTACCTTATCTTCACCATACCAGGTTCACCGATCGATCCGGAAGAGCTCCTCCGATGTCCTGATCCAAGCCCAAGAGGGGGGCTGAAGATGTCCATGATCCGGCTGAAGTCATCATCCAAGCGGGAGCTGAAGAGGTCCATGATCCGGCTGAAGTCATCATCCAAGCGGGAGCTGAAGAGGTCCATGATCCGGCTGAAGTCTTCTATCAACTGCATCTTCAATCTTCTTTCTTCCGGATCCATCTTGCAGACCTCCGACGCGGAACATCCTGCTGGCCTGACGGACTACCGACGAATGAAGGCTCCTTTAAGGGACGTCATCCAAGATGGCGTCCCTCGAATTCCGATTGGCTGATAGGATTCTATCAGCCAATCGGAATTAAGGTAGGAAAATTCTGATTGGCTGATGGAATCAGCCAATCAGAATCAAGTTCAATCCGATTGGCCGATCCGATCAGCCAATCAGATTGAGCTCGCATTCTATTGGCTTGGATGATGACTTCAGCCGGATCATGGACCTCTTCAGCTCCCGCTTGGATGATGACTTCAGCCGGATCATGGACATCTTCAGCCCCCCGCTTGGGCTTGGATCAGGACATCGGAGGAGCTCTTCTGGATCGATCGGTGAACGTGGTATGGTGAAGATAAGGTAGGAAGATCTTCAGGGGCTTAGTGTTAGGTTTATTTAAGGGGGTTTGGGTTAGATTAGGGGTATTGTATGTGTTTTTTTTCCAGGCAAAAGAGCTGAATTCTTTGGGGCATGCCCCGCAAAGGGCCCTGTTCAGGGCTGGTAAGGTAAAAGAGCTTTGAACTTTAGTAATTTAGAATAGGGTAGGGCATTTTTTTTATTTTGGGGGTCTTTGCTATTTTATTAGGGGGCTTAGAGTAGGTGTAATTAGTTTAAAATTGTTCTAATATATTTCTGATGTTTGTAAATATTTTTTTATTTTTTGTAACTTAGTTCTTTTTTATTTTTTGTACTTTAGTTACTTTATTTCATTGTATTTATTTGTAGATATTGTATTTAATTAATTTATTGATAGTGTAGTGTTAGGTTTAATTGTAGGTAATTGTAGGTATTTTATTTAATTAATTTATTGATAGTGTAGTGATAGGTTTAATTGTAACTTAGGTTAGGATTTATTTTACAGGAAATTTTGTAATTATTTTAACTATTTTAGCTATTGTACCTGGTTAAAATAAATACAAAGTTACCTGTAAAATAAATATAAATCCTAAAATAGCTATAATATAAATATAATTTATATTGTAGCTATATTAGGATTTATTTTACAGGTAAGTATTTAGCTTTAAATAGGAATAATTTATTTAATAAGAGTTAATTAATTTCGTTAGATTTAAATTATATTTAAGTTAGGGGGGTGTTAGTGTTAAACTTAGCTTTAGGGGTTAATACATTTATTTAATAGCGGTGAGCTCCAGTCGGCAGATTAGGGGTTAATGTTTGAAGTTAGGTGTCGGCGATGTTAGGGAGGGCAGATTAGGGGTTAATACTATTTATTATAGGGTTAGTGAGGCGGATTAGGGGTTAATAACTTTATTATAATAGCGGTGCGGTCCGCTCGGCAGATTAGGGGTTAATAAGTGTAGGCAGGTGGAGGCGACGTTGTGGGGGGCAGATTAGGGGTTAATAAATATTATGTAGGGGTCGGCGGTGTTAGGGGCAGCAGATTAGGGGTACATAGGGATAATGTAAGTAGCGGCGGTTTACGGAGCGGCAGATTAGGGGTTAATAATAATATGCAGGGGTCAGCGATAGCGGGGGCGGCAGATTAGGGGTTAATAAGTGTAAGGTTAGGGGTGTTTAGACTCGGGGTACATGTTAGGGTGTTAGGTGCAGACGTAGGAAGTGTTTCCCCATAGACAACAATGGGGCTGCGTTAGGAGCTGAATGCGGCTTTTTTGCAGGTGTTAGGTTTTTTTTCAGCTCAAACAGCCCCATTGTTTTCTATGGGGGAATCGTGCACGAGCACGTTTTTGAGGCTGGCCGCGTCCGTAAGCAACTCTGGTATCGAGAGTTGCAGTGGCGTTAAATATGCTCTACGCTCCCTTTTTGGAGCCTAACGCAGCCATTCTGTGAACTCTCAATACCAGAGTTATTTAAAAGATGCGGCCAGAAAAAAGCCAGCATTAGCTACGCGGGTCGTTACCGACAAAACTCTAAATCTAGCCGTTAGCTTACAAAAAATAATAAACAAAATTATCCAATATAAAAACAATTACACCTAATCTAAAAGCCCTATAAAAATAAAAAAGCCCCCCAAAATTAAAACACTTCCTAGGCTACAATAAACTACCAATAGCCCTAACTCTAAAAAAAACCTAAGCTACCCATTGCCCCTAAAGGGGCATTTGTATGGGCATTGCCCTTAAAAGGGCATTCAGCTCTTTTACAAAAGCCCACAGCCCTAATCTAAAAAAAAAACACCCAAAAAAAAGAAAAAGAAAACTAACACTAACCCTAGAATATCTACTCATGGTTCCTGAAGTCCTGACATCCATCTTCATCCATGCTGCGAGAAGTCTTCATCCAGGCGGCAACACCTTCATCCATCTCAGGGACGTCTTCTATCTTCATCCCGGCGGCGCGGAGCAGGGCCAACCTGGAAGCCAACCCCATCCTGCGCGGATCGTCCTCTTCATACGTTCACCGCCACACACTGAAGTTGAATGCAAGGTAGCCGTTTCAAAGTGGTGTACCTTGCATTCCTCATAAAATCAGCCATGACATCATCCTACACATCAGAGAATATATATATTATTTTAAATAATCAATGACATCACTTATAACATCACCTATGACATCAATGGCATTGGTAGTGACATAACATTTAAAATCATCCTACACAAAGAAATTATATTTTCTATAACATCAATGACATTACTAGTAACATTATCTATATCATCATCAATGCCATCAGTAGTGACATAACCCATAACATCACCCTACACAAAAAAATTATAAATTCTAAATCATAAATTACATCACTAGTGACATCAATGACATCAGTAAAATCATAATCCATCACATCATTCTTTAAATCAGAAAGATTATATATATATTTATAGTATAACTTACTAACAGTCACCACAACACACAGCAATTTCTTTCTGCTTTTTTAACCCTATTTTCCTCACCCTATCCTATATCTTCATCTGTACACATCTTTATACACAAGCATCTCCTCATTATTCCTCCATCTCATTTCCTTTCCCTCACACACAGCCTTGCCTTTTGTGTTGCCCCTTCTATTAACCACGTCTACATCACACCAGCACTTCATGAGTCTCTATTACCTTAATATGTACTTGTAATCTGTTGCCTTATCCTTCCACACACTAGTCTATTTTAACCCCCTCCTTCATTTTATCATATGTAGTCCTTCTCATCCTTTCCGGTAATCATGCTGTGTTTCTCACTCTCTTATCTTTCTCTCTTATGCACATCAGTTTCTCATCCTTTTATTGCTCTTATTTCTCAGACACACACAGCCTCTTCTGTCCTCTTGATTTTCCTTGTACAACATCCCTTGTTTACAGTATTTTTCTTCTTTTCCATAACACAAAGCATCTTCCTAGGCCTCTTACACATATCATACATAATCCATCCTTACCCTTTTAGGTCACAGTTAACACATTACATACACTCAATTAAGTCAATACAAAGAACATACTAAATATCTCACTACATACTTTTTTGTCTAATGGAAACATTCATACATTTCTACACATTACTGTATATGGTGATACCATTAATTACATCGTAAGTGATGTCAAACAAAATTGCACAATATAATCTGAGAAACATTGTAATACATTTTTTTCATATTTCTCTGATGTGTAGAAAATTGTCGTAGGTGATGTCACTACTGATGCCATTGATGATTTTAAAAAATATAATTTCTCTGATCCGTAGTATGATATCATGGGTTATGTTACTACTGATGCCATTGATGATGTCATAGGTGATGCCACTAGTAGTGCCATTGATGATGTCATTAACAATGTCA
Source organism: Bombina bombina (assembly GCF_027579735.1). Taxonomy (NCBI): domain Eukaryota; kingdom Metazoa; phylum Chordata; class Amphibia; order Anura; family Bombinatoridae; genus Bombina; species Bombina bombina. The sequence continues at coordinate 393,939,372 of NC_069503.1, forward strand.
TGTGTGATGTTATTAGTGATGTCATAGATTGCATGCAAAGCACCCAGGGCTGGGGCAGTTTAAGTTAGGAATTTCCCTGCTTTTTAACGTTTGGTTAAGAACTTTAATTGGCAAAAAATACTTTAATGCTTAAAGTTTATTTCCTTATTTTTTAAAAATATTCTTGAATTCACACAGATGTACACAATGCATATTTTTTATAGTTAAAGATGTTATTGGATCTAACTGACAAATTTCAGCCAGATATGTCATTCCACTCCAAAGATATGAACATTTTAAAAATCAAATTTATATTGCACAGCTGTTCTTACCTTACTCAGCACACAGTGTTCACAAAACGAGCAACATGCACAAGCAAAAATATGCGTATGGTACCATCTTGGATTTTAGTGTAAAATAACTCAAAATATCTCGAAAAATACTATTCAGACAAATTTTCACCCAGCATAATGGCACATCCTCACCACAGGATCTATTCAAATTCCAAATTTCAAACAAATCCATGCAGCCAATTCTTAGATAAACTTTTCCAATTCTCCAATGTTAAGTCTATGGGGGATATCTATCAAAGCGTCAGCTATGTTGCATTCGCCGGCATCAATACGCTCGCTTTACATTGCCTAACATTGCGGCCGCGTATCTCAATACGCTCTCCTTATTTATGAAAAAAGACACGCACCAAGTATGAGGCGATGAACATCGGACTGTTGTTAACTAGCAGTCATCAATCTCGCATCTATTAGACTTTTTCCCAACTTTATTTATACCCTGTCACTAAACGCCGCCACTATACTAAAATGTTTAACCCCTATCACTCCTCTCCCCGACATCGCTGCAACCTAAATAAAGTTATCCAATCAGCCAATAGAATGAGAGCTCAAATCGTATTGGCTGATTGGAATGAGCGCTCAAATCCTATTGGCTGATTGGAACAGCCAAAAGAATGAGAGCTGTTCAAATCCTATTGGCTGATTTGAACAGCCAATAGGATTTTAGCAGCTCTTATTCCTATTGGCTGATTGAAATCTTTCAGCCAATAGGAATGCAAGGGACGCCATCTTTTATGGCGTCACTTGCATTGAAGCTCCAGTATATGGCGGCGACCGTGTTAAGAGGATGCTCCGCGCCAGATGTCTTCAGGATGGACCCGCTCTGCACCAGATGGATGAAGATAGAAGATGCTGTCTGGATGAAGACTTTTTGCCTAGCTGGATGAAGATGGAAGAGGCGGCCCGGATGAAGACTACTTGCCACCTGGATGAGGACTTCTCCGGCTGGATGGATCCTTCAAGCGGGACTTCAAGAACTGTAAGTGGATCGTCGGGGGTTAGTGTTAGGTTTTTTAAAGTTTTTTTTTTGGGTGGGTTTTATTTTTAGATTAGGGTCTGGGCATGTAAATGAGCTAAATGTCCTTTTAAGTCTTCAGACTCGCCAGAAACAGCAGTTATGAAGTAGCAGTCACAAAGACTGCTGCTCCATAACCTGTCCGCCTGCTCTGAGCAGGCGGACAGACATCGCCAGAAATAAACCCGATCGATTACACCTCCTTGCTGGCGGCCCATTTGCCGCAAGTCTGCAGGGGGCGGCGTTGCACCAGCAGCTCTTGTGAGCTGCTGGTGCAATGCTGAATACAGCGAGCATATTGCTCGCTACATTCAGCGAGGTCTGTCGGACCAGGTCCGACAGACCTTGATAACTATGGGCCTAAATCTAATTACTTCCAATTAAATTTTTCTAGTTTTGTAGTGATTCCCAGCCCGGATCTAACTGTAAATATGTAATTCCACTCCAAAGATATGAGCATATGAAAAAAAATATTTTTTAATGAAACACATTCTCAACTTAAAGGGACAGTCAAGTGTAAATTAAACTTTCATTATTCAGATAGGACTTTTAATTTTAATCAACTTTCCAATTTACTTTTATCATCAAATTTGCTTTTTTCTCTTGGTATTCTTAGTTTAAACTAAACATAGGTAGGCTCATATGCTAATGTCTAAGCCTTTGAGGAATGCCTCTTATCACAGGCTTTTTAAATCTCTTTTCAACACAAAGAGACAGAACACGTAGGGCCATATAGATAACACTGTGTTCAGGCACAGAGGGTTATTTAAGATCTAGCACAAAACAATGCTAAATTTAAGACAATAGATAATAAATAGTCACAGTCATGTGATCAGGGGGCTGGAAGAAGGTTCCTAGATACAAGGTAATCACAGAGGTAAAAAGTACATTAATATAACTGTGTTGGTTATGCAAAACTGGGGAATGAGTAATAAAGGGATTTTCTATCTTTTAAAACAAAAACAATTCTATGGTTGACTGTCCCTTTAAACTATGAGAACATGACCGTGTTACCATAATAATTTAATTACTAAACTAATTTAACCCTTTAACTGTTGAGCCATTTCCACCCATGTGCTGAGCTGTTTTGCAGTTTTTAGATGCTCAAATTTAAACCCCACTGTAGGCCATTTTTCAGTGAGAACCTACTCATTATATATTGTCTTTTCCAGCAGAACCAGCAGAGTCAATCTATACCATTATTTTATGTATATATCATGACATGTGAGAAAGCTACATCAAAATTTAGGACAGTATTAAAATCTTAATAAACAAGGTTGTAAACAATAGCATGTTGTTTTTTTTCTAAACTCTATAGTAAAAAAATAGAAGGGTTTATCCTTATATAAATTAGGGCCTTTGAGTATAGTTATATCATTTTTTTGTGCTCATAGGGACTCTCATGAGCCTCTACTCATATAGTGCACATTTATTCATGCCAGGTGATCACTGTTACCACAGTGATCACCTGGCTATTAAAAGTTATAATGGTTCCTTTTTTACGAGGGGCTTCTGGGGGTATCTAGACATTTTTCATGGCCTGTTTTAAGTGTCTAGAGACCCCTTATAAAAAATATATTCCAATTTTAATTAAAAAAATATTTTAAAAAAATAGGGTTTTCTAATCTCTATAGTCAAAAGAAGAAGGGGTTATCCTCATTTAAACAAGGGCTTTTAGTTTATTTATATAACTTTGATATGCATGTATGGTCTCCCATTGGCCTCTACACAAATAAATCACAAATAAATGCACAATTATTTACACATTTAGGATCTTTAAGTATAAAGGGGCTTATGGGCTTTATAATAAGGTACAATGGGTGTCTCTTGACCTTTTATAAGTGTATATATATATATATATATATATATATATATATATATATATATATATATATATATATATAAATATATATATATATATATATATATATATATATATATATATATATATATATATATATATACACACACACACACATACAGTTAGGTCTGTAAATAATTGGATACTGACACAATTTTCATAATTCTGGCTCTGTACACCCCCACAATTGATTTGAAATGAAACAATAAAGATGTAATTGAAGTGCAAACTTTCATCTTTAATTCAAGGGGTTGAACAAAAATATCATATGAAACGTTTAGGAATTGCAAACATTTTCATACTATCCTCTTATTGGACAAATTAACACAATCGTAAATAAAATTTTAATTTATAATACTTCGTCGAGAAAACTTTGCAGGCAATGACTGCTTGAAATTTGGAATGCATGGACATCACCAAACACTGGGTTGCCTCCTTTGTAATGCTTTGCCAGGCCTTTACTGCAGCTGTCTTCAGTTGTTGTTTGTTTGTGGGTCTTTCTGCCTTAAGTTTTTTCTTCAGCAAGTGAAATGCATGCTTGATTGGGTTGAGATCAGGTGATTGACTCGGCCATTGCAAAATACTTAACTTCTTTGCCTTAAAACACTCCTGGGTTGCTTTCACAGTATATGTTTTGTGTCATTGTCCATCTGTAAAGTCAATCGCCATTCAATCATCTTCGCTGAATTGGAGCAGACAATGGGGGGTAGTTATCAACGTGTCTACTTTACCTGCCTTCGCCGGTTCAATACGCCCGCCTAAGCTCGCCTACCATCGCCGCCGCGGACCTGCAAAATTTCGCCTAAGTTATCAAAAAAGCTGTCAAAAAGCCGCTCACCAAGTACGGGGCGATGAGCAGCGGATTGTGAGAGTTATCACTCATCCGATCTCGCTGCTCTTCGGCTTTTTGACAGCTTTCTTGCTAGCCTGTCACTAAGCACCCACACTAAACTACACTGTTCTACCCCCTATACCGGCGCCCCCAGAGCCCCCCGCAACTCAATAAAGTTATTAACCCCTAAACTGCCGCTCCTAGACCCCGCCGCAACTCTTATAAATGTATTAACCCCTAAACCGCCACTCCCGGACACCGCCGCCACCTACATTATACCTAGTAACCCCTATCCTGCCCCCCCTATACCGCCGCCCTCTATAATAAAGTTATTAACCCCTATCCTGCTGATCCCGGACCTCGCCGCAACTAAATAAATAGTTTAACCCCTAAACCGCCGCTCCCGGACCCCGCAGCAACCTATATTAAACTTATTAACCTCTATCCTGCCCCCCTACACCGTCGCCACCTATAATAAATTTATTAACCCCTATCCTGCCCCCCTAACTTAAATATTAATTAAATAAATCTAAATAATATTTATCTTATTAACTAAATTAATCCTATTTAAAACTAAATACTTACCTTTAAAATAAACCCTAATATAACTACAATATAAATAATAATTATATTGTAGCTATCTTAGGATTTATTTTTATTTTACAGGCATCTTTCAATTTATTTTAACTAGATTCAATCAGCCAATCAGATTTTTCCTACCGGAATTGAAGGGACGCCATTTTGGATGACGTCCCTTAAAGGAGCCTTCATTCGTCGTTAGTCCGTCGGGGAAGAAGGATGTTCCGCGTCAGCGGGATGAAGATGGATCCAGAAGAAAGAAGATTGAAGACGCCGCTTGGAAGATGACATCGCCCGGATGGAAGACTTCTTCAGCACCGCCTGGATGATGACTTAATCAGATGGAAGACTTCTTCAGCGCGCCTTGGATGATGACTTCTGCCGCTCCGGATCTCCTCTTTGGTTCCATCGGTGGGTCAGCTGGCTGAAGACGACTCAAGGTAGGATGATCTTCAGGGGGGTAGTGTTAGGTTTATTTAAGGGGGGTTTGGGTTAGATTAGGGATATGTGGGTGATGGATCCAGAAGAAAGAAGATTGAAGACGCCGCTTGGAAGATGACATCGCCCGGATGGAAGACTTCTTCAGCGCCGCCTGGATGATGACTTAATCAGATGGAAGACTTCTTCAGCGCGCCTTGGATGATGACTTCTGCCGCTCCGGATCTCCTCTTTGGTTCCATCGGTGGGTCAGCTGGCTGAAGACGACTCAAGGTAGGATGATCTTCAGGGGGGTAGTGTTAGGTTTATTTAAGGGGGGTTTGGGTTAGATTAGGGATATGTGGGTGGTGGGTTTTAATGTTGGGGGGTTGTATTTTTCTTTTACAGGCAAAAGAGCAGAATTCTTTGGGGCATGCCCCCACAAAAGGCCCTTTTAAGGGCTGGTAAGGTAAAAGAGCTTTGAACTTTTTAAATGTAGAATAGGGTAGGGCATTTTTTTTTTTATTTTGGGGGCTTTGTTATTTTATTAGGGGGCTTAGATTAGGTGTAAGTAGCTTAAAATTGTTGTAATATTTTTTAAATGTTTGTAACTCATTTTTTTTTTTTGGTAACTTAGCTTTTTTTATTTTTTGTACTTTAGTTTAGTTTGTATTTCTTTTAGCTAGGTAGTTATTAAATAGTTAATAACTATTTAATAACTATTCTAACTAGCTAAAATAAATACAAAGTTACCTGTAAAATAAATATAAACCCTAAAATAGCTACAATGTAATTATTAATTACATTGTAGCTATCTTAGGGTTTATTTTACAGGTAAGTATTTAGTTTTAAATAGGATTCATTTATTTAATGATAGTGTAGTGTTAGGTGTAATTGTAACTTAGGTTAGTTTTTATTTTACAGGTAAATTTCTCTTTATTTTAGCTAGGTAGCTATTAAATAGTTAATAACTATTTAATAGCTATTGTACCTAGTTAAAATAAATTGAAAGATGCCTGTAAAATAAAAATAAATCCTAAGATAGCTACAATATAATTATTATTTATATTGTAGCTATATTAGGGTTTATTTTAAAGGTAAGTATTTAGTTTTAAATAGGATTAATTTAGTTAAGAAGAGAAATATTATTTAGCTTTATTTAATTAATATTTAAGTTAGGGGGGTGTTAGGGTTAGTGTTAGACTTAGGTTTAGGGGTTAATAATTTTATTACAGTGGCGGCGGTGTAGTGGGGGGCAGGATAGGGGTTAATACATTTATTATAGGTGGTGACGGTGTAGGGGGGGCAGATTAGGGGTTAATAAGTTTAATATAGGTTGCAGCGGGGTCCGGGAGTGGCGGTTTAGGGGTTAAACTATTTATTTAGTTGTGGCGAGGTCCGGGATCCGCAGGATAGGGGTTAATAAATTTATTATAGAGGGCGGCGGTATAGGGGGGGCAGGATAGGGGTTACTAGGTATAATGTAGGTGGCGGCGGGGTCCGGGAGCGGCGGTTTAGGGGTTAAAACATATATTATAGTTGCGGCGGGGACCGGGAGCGGCGGATTAGGGGTTAACATATTTAGTATAGCTTGCGGCGGCGTCCGGGAGCGGCGGTTTAGGGGGTAATAACTTTATTTAGTTGTGGCGGTGTAGGGGGGACAGATTAGGGGTGTTTAGACTCGGGGTACATGTTAGTATGTTAGGTGTAGACAGCTCCCATAGGAATCAATGGGATGTCTGGCAGCAGCGAACATGAACTTTCGCTATGGTCAGACTCCCATTGATTCCTATGGGATCCGCCGCCTCCAGGGCGGCTGTTTGAAAACCACGTACACTGGGCCGGAAAAGTGTCGAGCGTACCTGCTAGTTTTTTGATAACTAGCAAAAGTAGTCAGATTGTGCCGCCATCTGGAGTGACGTAAGAATCGATCTGTGTCGGACTGAGTCCGGCGGATCAAGGCCTTTGCCACTAAATTCTACTTTTGCCGGTATCTAGGGCTTGATAACTAAGGCGAATCAGCCTCGCCACAAATACGCTGGAATTCCAGCGTATTTGAGGTAGACACGTTGATAACTAGAGGTCAATATATCCTTATACACTTCAGAATGAATCCGGCTGCTTCTGCCTTCTGTCACATAATCAATAAACACTAGTGACCCAGTGCCATTGGAAGTCATACATGCCCATGCCATTACACTGCATCCACTGTGTTTTACAGATGATGTGTTATGCTTTGGATCATGAGCCATTTACAAGCCTTCTCCATACTTTTTTCTTCCATCACTCTGGTACAGGTTGATCTTAGTTTCATTTGCCTTAAGAATGCTGTTCCAGAACTGGGCTGGCTTTTTAAGATATTTTTGGCCATTCTATTCTTGAGGCTTATGAATGGTTTAACCTTGTGGTGAGCACTCTGTATTTGCTCTCATGAAGTCTTCTCTTTATGGTAGACTTAGATAATTATATGCCTTCCTCCTGGAGAGTGTTCTCCACTTGGCTGGATGTTGTAAAGGTTTTTTTCTTTACCATGGAAATCGTCCACCACTGTTGCCTTCTGTGGACGTCCAGGCATTTTGTGTTGCAGAGCTCACCAGTGCGTTCTTTTTTTTCGCAGTATGTAGCAAACTGTACCAAACTGTTGATTTTACCACTGCTAATGTTCCTGCTATCCCTCTGATGGATTTATTTTTTATTTTGCAGCCTAAGGATGGCCTGTTTCACTTGCATTGAGAGCTCTTTTGTACGCATGTTGTGGGTTCATGGGAATCAACTCCAGACTCCAGACCTTTTACCTGCTTAATTGATGATGACATAACAAAAGCCAAAATATATCCATGAAACAGCTTTTGAGTCAATTGTCCAATTACTTTTGGTCCCTTGAAAAAGAGGGAGCTACATATTAAAGGGCTGTAATTCCTAAAACCTTCCTCCAAATCGGATGTGAATACCCCCAAATTAAAGCTGAGAGACTGCACTTTAAGAAGCTCATAGTCATTATTTAACTGTATATATGTATACATTTTGCTTAATTTTCCTGATATCCTTTATTGGAAGAGCAGCAATGCACTACTGTGAGTTAGCTGAACACATTAGTAAGCCAATGTAATGAAGCATATATGAGCAGCCACCAAACCGCAGCTAGCTCCCAGCCTCTGAGCCTACCTAGGTATGCTTTTCAACAAAGATTATAAGAAAAAAATAAGTAAATTAGATAATAAAAGTAAATTGGAAAGTTGTTTAAAACTGTATGCTCTATGTACGAGGAAGAGGAGAAGCTAGACGTTTGTCACGGAACGCCGCTCCCTGGAACCTCCGCATCTGAACCCTAGGCGGAAAACTCGCACCGTGTGCCCATGTGACCTGGACCAATGTTTGGATGAACAAGAAACTGACTTGTGGAAGTGTGAAGGTGCATAGCCAATGGCGCCAACTCCTGCATCTGAGACCAAGGAAGTACCCAGATGCAAAACGAAACAGCGACTTGGATTCTACTACCCTGGGTATCCATTGTGTAAATCCTTCAGCTGATACCCCCCTCCCACCGGTGCTGCGTGAGGGGTGGCTGAGTATCTAAGACCAACTTGGGTTTTGATGTCACCTTGGGCGGACCTGCTTTCTTCAGAAGCTTAGCCAGGGGAGAAGAAATATCCACAAGAACAGGCAACCCTCCCGCTGTATATCCCAGCTGGCTAAAGCACTGGCGGGCTGGAGCCAGACTGCTGCTGAAAGGCAAGGAGCCGTCATCTTAATAAAGCAAAACAGCTGATGCCGTATACCACGGGAAAAAACAAATAGCAAGTATCCTACGCCAAGCTTCTTAATTGAGAACCGACGAAATGTGATGCTATATTCAAAAAAGTATAAGCATATCTAAATCTGCTTTATATTATTTGCTGCTTTGAATTGTATCTGCTGGCTAAATACTCTATAAGCTTTCTCTGCCACTGAAAGTGCATTCTAACTCTCCAGAAAATGCTGAAGATATTCGGCCAAAACTAACAGCTTGCTTAGTAGCTTCTTTCTTTCTGGCCATACTAACTTTACTGGAAAGTTGCTAAGTTGCTTCAAATTTACTAAGAACAAGGATATAGCCGCTATTGCTCTTTATCTCTGCCTGTTTATATATCAGCTTGAATAAACAAAGCTAACTATTTTACATAATTACGTCTGCCTTACATAATCTGTTGTCCTGTACTTTGCTTGCTTGCTAAACATTTCCACAAGCTCCTACTGTTATTTAAAGTATTTCACAACTCCTCAGGAATAATGAAGACATCTGGCTGCATTAACATTTAAGCCTGCTCTGTGGCTTACTGCTCCTGCTTGGCTTATATATTTCTAAAATGCACACCTACGCTTGCTCTGCTCTGCTTAAAGTATTGTTCTGAATTATATTTCGCCTCCTAAACACCCTACAAACTCTTATCTTTATTCAAAATGCATTATAACATTCTATGAGCACCGAAGATATTTGGCTGAATTAACATCCCGCTTAATGACTTATTGATATTACTGGCTTCATTAACTTTGCTAAAACACTTACTAAATGCGTTGAAAAACAGGCCAGAAACTGACATTGTTTTCTCTTTAATACTGTCTGGAATAAGCAAAATAACTCAAAGTTGCTGTAAACTCTATTGTCTTATAGGTTTAATACATGTAATAGGCATAGATGTAGATGAGTGCAATTTAATTATCTATACTTATATTTAAGATGTTTTAGTATCTGAATCATGTATTGATACGGAATTAACATACTATTGGAGATATAAATACACCCTCAGTCAGGGGTGGCCACCAAAGACCTGCTCCCTGCAGATTTTCTTGGTTTAATATCATCCTGTTTAATACTTTTGCCTGATTTATATGACTGGATACTTAATTAATTTGTATCTGGTTCACTAAAAGCTTTAACCCTTTAGTGATTGCATCAGCCAATATGATTTTTTTTTACCTCAATTCCGATTGGCTGATAGAATTCTATCAGCCAATCGGAATTGAAGGGACGCCATGTTGGATGATGTCATTTAAAGGAACCTTCATTCAGTCGTCGGCCGTGGAAAGAAGAGGATGCTCCGCGTCGGATGTCTTGAAGATGGACCCGCTCCACGCTGGATGGATGAAGATAGACTTCTGCCCGTCTGGAGGACCACTTTGCCCGGTTGGATGAAGACTTCTGCCCGTCTGGAGGACCACTTCTGCCCAGTTGGATGAAGACATCTGCCCGTCTGGAGGACCACTTCTGCCCGGTTGGGTGAAGACGTCTCCCGGTAAGGTGATCTTCAAGGGGTTAGTGTTAGGTTTTTTTAAGGGGGTATTGGGTGTGTTTTAGAGTAGGGTTGGTTGTGTGGGTGGGGGGTTTTAATGTTGGGGGGAGGGATTGTAATTCTTTTTTCAGGTTAAAGAGCTGATTACTTTGGAGCAATGCCCTGCAAAAGGCCCTTTTAAGGGCTATTTGTAATTTAGTGTAGGGTAGGGCTTTTTTTTTATTTTTTTTATTTTTTATTTTGTTAGGGGGATTAGATTCGGTGTAATTAGTTTAAACATCTTGTAATTTGTTTATTATTTTCTGTAATTTAGTGTTTTTTTTGTACTTTAGATAATTCTATTTAATTGTAATTAATTGTATTTAATTTAGGTAATTAATTTAATTGTAGTGTAGTGTTAGGTGTAATTGTAACTTAGTTTAGGTTTTATTTTACAGGCAAATTTGTCTTTATTTTAACTAGGTAGTTATTAAATAGTTAATAACTATTTTATAACTATTGTACCTACTTAAAATAAATACAAAGTTGCCTATAAAATAAAATTAAACCCTAAGCTAGCTACAATGTAACTATTAGTTACATTGTAGCTAGCTTAGGGTTTATTTTATAGGTATTTAGTTTTAAATAGGAATAATTTAGTTAATGATGGTAATTTTATTTAGATTTATTTTAATTATATTTAAGTTAGGGGGTGTTAGGATAGGGTTAGACTTAGGTTTAGGGGTTAATAACTTTATTATAGTGGCGGCGACGTTGGGGGCGGCAGATTAGGGGTTAATAAATGTAGGTAGGTTGCGGTGACATTGGGGGCGGCAGAGTAGGGGTTAATAAATAAAATGTAGGTGTTGGCAATGTTGGGGGTGGCAGATTAGGGGTTCATAAGTATAATGTAGGTGGCAGCGGTGTCCAGAGCGGCAGATTAGGGGTTAATAATATAATGCAGGTGTCGGCGATGTCGGGGGGGGCAGATTAGGGGTTAATGAGTGTAATATTAGGGGTGTTTAGACTCTGGATTCATGTTAGGGTGTTAGGTGTAGACAAATGTATTTTCCCCATAGGAATCAATGGGGCTGCGTTAGGAGCTTTGCACTGCTTTTTTGCAGGTGTTAGGTTTTTTTTCAGCCGGCTCTCCCCCATTGATTCCTATGGGGAAATTGTGCACAAGCACGTATAACCAGCTCACCGCTAACGTAAGCAGCGCTGGTATTGAGGTGAGATGTGGAGCAAAATTTTGTTGTACGCTCACTTTTTTTGCGGCTAATGCTGGGTTTGTAAAATTCTGTAATACCAGCGGTGTCTGTAAGTGAGCGGTGAGCATAAACTGCTCGTTAGCACCACACAGCTTCTAACGCAAAACTTGTAATCTAGGCGATAGTTCTTTTATATGGTTAATGATTACAACAAGGCATATGGGTGAATTTGTCCAATATAAGAGCTTATATCTCTAACCAGGACCCCCTACCAGAGCCATAAATGATTTAATATATAGATATTGATATCCCTTGGTTTGTTAATACATTTTCAGCCAGGATTGTAGACTGAAAATTTGTCTATTAAGGGTTATCTTTTACTGTAATATTCTGTAATTAAATTTACTCTTCTTACCCTTCTCTCCCCGATCCCTCTCCTCTTACTAGCATAGCTGGTCCTAGGCACAATTAGGTCAGATTTTTTTCTCTCCTTCACTTTTTTTATTAAAGGGCCATAATACCCAAATTTTTAAACACTTGAAAGTGATGCGGTATAGCTCTAAAAAGCTGAATAGAAAATATCACCTGAACATCTCTATGTAAAAAAGAAAGATATTTTACCTCCAAAGTTTCTCAGTAGCCACATTCCATTGTAAAGGACTTCTAAGCAACAAATCAGTATGTCTGTCCTGGGACAGCGGAAGGAGCGAGCTTTCGTGCACACTCATCTTATTTTCCTATTCAGTGTAAGGATGTTTACAATGAAATCTCAAGAGAGTTAAATGAAATCTCATGAGATCACAGTAAAAGAGTTGATGACCTCAGCACTGTTGATGGTGATTGGCTGCTGTTCATTTCTTCTTTTCTTTTTTTTTACCTGCAGCTGGGCAGCAGCTGAGTATAACTTTTTACACAGAACTTATTCTGTTGAGCTGAGGAGATTGTGAGGTAAAATATCTTCCTTTTTTACATAGAGATGCTCAGGTGATATTTTCCTGTTAGCTTTTTACAGTTATACTGCATCAGTTTCAAGTAATTTAGCATATGGGTGTTATGTCCCTTTAAAGGGACACTGTACCCAAATATTTTCTTTTGTAATTCAGAAAGAGCATGCAATTTTAAGCAACTTTCTAAGTTACTCCTGTTATCAATTTTTCTTCGTTCTCTTGCTATCATTATTTGAAAAAGAAGGCATCTAAGCTTTTTTTTTGTTTCAGTACTCTGGACAGCACTTTTTTATTGGTGGATGAATTTATCCACCAATCAGCAAGGACAACCCAGGTTGTTCACGAAAAATGGGCCGGCATCTAAACTTACATTCTTGCATTTCAAATAAAGATACAAAGAGAATGAAGAAAATTTGATAATAGGAGTAAATTAGAAAGTTGCTTAAAATTTCATGCTCAATCTGAATCACGAAATAATTTTTTTGGGTACAGTGTCCCTTTAAGGAAGAGGAGAACAAAAGGGGGGAAAAAAACAAAAAAAACCCAAAAAAAACACACACTTTTTTTTCTTCTGTATACCTCACTAATTCACCTTACCCCCCTCCTTTTTCACTCTTTCTCCTCTTTTTTTTCTTTTTTGCTTTCTGCTTTCCAATATATGGATACATTTATTAAGTCACCAACTTACTCGAAAAGCACTTCTCCAGCTATGGCTGGTAAACCTAGAGAGAGGAAAAACAAAAATGCTGTAGATACGACAGCAGAGATACTTTCTACAAATAATAATACTATATGTTGTAATGAAAAAATTGATATGCAAACTCTGGTTAATAATATTGCAAGTACATTATCACCTAAATTCAATATCCTTAAATCTGAAATTAAACAAGATATATCCACGCTAACTAACGAAGTGAGGCAATTTTCAAAAAGACTTCAAGAAGCTGAACAAAGGATATCAGATCTAGAGGATAACAATGAGGCACTTAAATCTAAACTTGAAAGCAATATCTCCATTCTTTCAAAATTACAATTTAAAATAGAAGATCTGGAAAACCGATCCAGAAGAAATAATATCAGGATAATTGGTTTACCGGAGAATAAAACATATGAAAACCTGATAGAATTTATATCTAATACACTGGTTAAACTTCTGGGTATTCGCCCTACATATTGCCCAATTATAGTAGAACGGGCACATAGAATGGGGGCACATACAACTGATAAAAACAAAGATTACAGACCTAGACCGGTTATTGCCAAAATTCTTAACTTCCATGATAAAACCATTTTAATGCAACATTATCCGAAAATCCAACCCATCCTATTAGGGGGGGTTAAAATATTTATTTTCTAGGATTTTTCAGCTGAGACATCTTTAAAAAGAAAAGAAATCTCCCACATATGTACTAGACTTATCAATCAAGGAATACAGGCTACTGTAACCTACCCGGCTAGACGTAGAATTACACTGAATGGTCAAAACTATTTGTTTGATAACCCAAAGGAGGCTGAGAAATTTTTGGTGGAGAACAAAGTAGAATAAAAATATAGAGATAAGAATTGTTTCCCTTTTTTCTTTTTTGCTTGTTCTTAGGTATGGTACTTCCTCAAAACTGGGTAAAGAGGGGGGTTTCCCTCTTGGTGTTTTTTTTTTTTTTTTTTTAACGTTACTAAAATTTGATTTTATTTAAAGATGCAAGAAATATAAATAAAACAAAATAATAATTCAATAATATTAAATGTGATGCTCGCCTACTAAATTTTTGTATTGCTTTTTTTTTTATTGAGGTTGAAAATCAAGAACAGTACAGGATTGTTGTAAATAAAGCCAAAGTACAATGGGAAATAGCAATTAACAAGATTGTTGTTACACATAAATAAGTTGGTGTTGAGAAATACATTGGAATAATGTTATCGTACTATAATGCTGCATACATGGCAATATTGAGAATCGATAAACTCAGTTTTTCTTATATGTGAGAGTAAGTATCCCCTTAAACATTTTTAACTAAGAATCAAATACAAATACCCCAAATAATAAACAATGGCCTCTCTTGGACCAACAGCTATAGAAACTGTACAGTGAAGGGGAAGCTTTGGGGGAAACAATAGAATTTGTCCCTCTTGGACCCTAGCGGATGATTTATTTAGATAGTAACAGTAAATATTAGATACATTAACCACTTATGTGCAGAATAATTGTATTAGGGAGCACAACCTTGATAAATAAATGGTATCATGGCAGGGTGGCCAATATGTAGAGACCAATCAGGGACATAGGTGGATCTATCTTAATATATGTGAGAGCATATATTTGCAGGTATAGGTGAAGGCTGATACCATGTACCTGACTATTAGGGAATAGGGAAGGCCACTCATAGACCAAAGCACAGCTCAGTCCTGCAAATTATATGCTTTTGGTCACGGTCTGCCTAGCGTGATAGTTCACTTTTAGGTCTATAAACTCAAGTATATTATATAAGAGGAATATTTGTTAATAGCACTAAATGGAGCAGACAACATTTGAGTACATAACTATGCATCTCCTAGCAAGTGCAGACCCACTAATATGTGTCTTGTAGGCGTAGGTGAGACCTCTATGGTGTAGTGTTAAATAGCTCTATGTGGAGATGATACCAATGCTATAGGCTATGAACTGCTTGCAAGGAAGGACACTATGCCTTGAGCAAATACTTATCAAATATTAAACAGACCCCTGGTAGTAGTTGTATGGATATATACATACATTTAGTTAAATAGGGAGACACAAACATTTATATGCACGTGTGTTAACCAGACTATGGAGAGGCATATACAGTATATTTTACCTTGGTTGTTAACTCAAAGTGTTCAGCGTGTACATATTGCTACTGTGAACCATTATAAGGACTGTGAGGTAGAACATGGCAAGTGTATTGACTTAAACCCTCTGGGGTTCTCATAGGGGAGCAGCTGGGGGGATACATAAATCAGGGGGCCCCAAGACCTCGTTAAGGGGATCATCAGCAGAAAAGCTTCCTATTTATTATTTACTTGTAAGGGCAAAGGGGTTTATATGTCTACTAGTTGATGATGTGTTGGGTCATATAGGTAATGTTTAGCAATATCTGGACATCAAGAGACAATGTTACCCCCAACAAACAGAAGACAATAATAAGGCAGATAGGAGTATATACAGTATGTACAATCTCCATTAAGCTATTACATCTGCCTGGTAACTTATGAAGCTATGCATAACCCAGCTTAGTTAGACTTAGTGAATCAAGGAAATAGGTCTGTTGTGGCTTGAACAGAGCATTGAAACAGAAATAATCAAATCCAGTGATATAGAGAAGTGAGTAACCATATACCCCATATTTAAGCTGTAACACAATCACCCGGTTTAGCCAACGCCAGTCTTATGATCTTTATAATGCCACATGAATAAATCTGGTATCCGCGATTAAAAAGGAAGGCAACACCTAACAGCATTACTGAGCACAATGCCAACTGGTCTAGCTGTATTCTCAGCACTTTCTCTTCAAGCTCAGTCGACCGTCCATGATATGAGGATTCATCTCCCGGCCGGGAAATGCTCACTGCAGGATTCAGATACATGGTAGCAGGCAACAAAGTTCCCATCAAGCAAGAAACAGACATTGGCAGCTGCTGTCTCTCAAAGGTAAGTCCGGACCTCTCAACTACTGTTTCATTGGCCTGACTATTCTTTCTCTCGGTTGCGCAGCTGCCATAACAAATCACCCGGTTCTGCCATTCCAGCTTCAGGATTTAGGATAGGGCAGTGCTGGATCTCGATAAAGCAATACTCAGCTCCTTTACCCATTGTGCTAGTCGGGTGGCTGGTATCCGGCTGTCCAGGAGAAGTAACTGCTTCCATGGACTGGATGTTTTTTTAGTTAGCTTCCCAGATAGCTTCCTTCCATGTTGTTGGGGGGTCATATTTGCCAGTCGAATCGCTTTTTATACCAGGAACCAAGGCGTCCACCTTCTGCTGATCCTGCTGAGCAGAAGGAAAGGTTGCAGCAAATCTTTCCTCCAGCCTCTGTGCATGTTCCTGTAACAGCAATTGCAGTTGTAGGATCAGGTAGGTATCCTCCATGTTTAGTGTTGTCGTTTGCATGTAGAGGTCGGTACAAATATATGATATCAAGGCTCAGGCCGATGCATGAATTTAGCACACTATATAGCAGGTGCAGTGCTTAGTAGGAAAAGACTCCAGAGTAAATTGACCGGTGTAGGTGGCTCAGGAACTGAAGTGCTCTTCAAATTTAGAACTGCGCACTCAAGGCACAGCTAGTTATGGGGACAGGCTGAGGCTTCTATTATAGGGGAAGGCCTCAAAATGAAAAGTCCGGTACTGAGGGCAGTGAGGCCCAGTTACTATCCAAAACCCTATATCTTGAATGCGGACCTCTTCAGCCAGGCCTCTCCACTATTTTAAGCAGGTTATTGCAAAAAATGTAATGTTAAATAGGATAACAATGGAGAAAGCTTGAGGAGCTGAAGCTCAGTGCGACCTGCCCGGTTGTCCCCCCCGCTTGGTGTTTTTATTATTGGTATTTTTATTGTATATATAAAACAATGAAAAATAAGTTATATGTGTGATATCATAGTAGGGGGAGGGATTTGGGGGGGTGGGTTGAAGGTTTTTTTATTTTATTTTATTTTTATTGAGGATAGGAGATGGACTCTCTAAACATATTGTCATGGAATATAGAGGGATTCACCTCCCCAATTAAATGGAAGACAGTCCTAGCGCATTTGAAAAAATTAAAATGTGATATAGCCCTTTTGCAGGAAACACTTTTAGACTTAATTGAAGCAGCAAAACTAAGAATTTCCTGGGTTGGAGAGTTTTCGCCTCGCCAGCTATCAAGAGGAAAGGAGTCATTTTAATAGGGAAAAATGTGGATTATAAAACTCTACCGGCCTATACAGATCAAAAGGGCAGATATCTTCTCTTAAAATTAAAGATAACTAATTGTATTTATACACTGTGTAACATCTATGCCCCTAATATCATAAGTGGTGGTTTTTGGGACTTAGTTCAGGGGAAAATATTACAATGCTCAGAGGGATATTTCATTGCCGGAGGCGATTTTAATATGGCCCCTCAATACTCCTTAGACAGACATAGGAAAAAGCTATCTTCAACCAAAACCAAAAGAGATAACTTAGAGACCAAAATGTTTAGGAAAATTTGTTCGAACTTGGCAGTTAGGGACATCTGGAGGTTACAGAACCCGGATATCAGAGAATTCATGTGCTTGTCAAAGATACATTAAACATTTTTTTAGGATTGATGTATTCTTAATAGATAAGACAGCTAAACTACAAATCAAAGCTGCTATACATCCTATCTTTCTTTCGGATCACACTCCAATTTCTCTCTAAGCGTTTTTTCTTTCCAAAGTATCTTTGTACTGATATAAAATTTAAAGAGTTTCTGAAGAGAAAGTTTGAGGAATTTCTACAGTATAACCATGAGTATATAACTAAACCAGTAATATTTTGGGAGACAGATAAGGTGGTCCTTAGGGGGGAGATTATAGCATATACCACAGTATTAAGAAAAAAATACAGGAAGAGGGAACAAAAGGTGCTAAATTTTTTTAACCAAGTCATACAATCGGTATTTGATAGAGAGAACCACAGAAAACTGGAATACTTACACCCAAGCTAAAAAAGAAAGGGATACTTACCTAATACATAAAACAAAACAATCCGAAATAAGATCACAAGCTAGGTTCCATAAATATGGAAATAAATATGGAAAACTGTTAGCAACCCTTGTTAAGACTACTAGGAAGCCATAAGCAATCAATAGAATTGAAAGCGATGAGACAGCGGCCAAAACCCCAGAAGAGGTGATGCAAATTTTTACCAAATACTATACTAGATTATACACCTCACAGGAATCTAATACGCAAAATAGAGATGTATTTTGGGGAAAGATTCAAAATCCCACTATACCTCCTGAGTCAGTTGTAAAAATGAATGCCCCTATCACTAAAATAGAAATCAAAAAAGCTATTAAGAATCTATCAATGGATAAGGCGCCCGTGCCAGACTAACTCCCTAACAAATTTTATAAAATCCTAAATCAAAACATTACCCCCCATTTAGAAAATCTCTTCAATTATTTTAACACTGAGAACAAAACTATTCCTTCTAACTTCTCTGCATCCATGACTACATTCATTTTAAAACAAGGGAAGGATGGGCCTATAGCACTCCTCAATTCTGATTACAAGCTACTCACATATATTTTGGCTGATCGCCTTCAAACTATATTACCAAATATTATACATAAAGATCAGGCAGGATTAATGTGTCAAAGAAACTCTGCTGCTAAGATCAGAGAAACTGTTCTGACTATTAATTATTTACATTTTTTGAAAGAACTTCCTGAGCAGGGGGGAATATCCTATCCGGATCTAGCAATTATCTTGATCGATGCAGAAAAAGCTTTCTACTCTGTACAGTATGATCATTTCATATTCTCTCTATTCAAATTTGGATTTAAGGAAAACTTTGTCAGAGTTATTCAGAACTTATATCGTAACTCTATCACACAATTAGTAGTGAATAATAGCTTCTCACCATTTATAACCCTTAACAGAGGTACGCGTCAAGGATGCCCCTTATCTCCCCTTTTCTTTAATCTCTCAATTGAACCCCTAGCTATTATGATTTGCCAATATCAGGAAGGTATTAAAATCAGACATAAAGAGTTAAAGATCACTTTGTATGCAGACAATGTCCTACTATATACAGGTGTGCTCATAAGTTTACATACCCTGGCAGAATTTTTTGATTTCTTGGCCATTTTTCAGAGAATAAGAATGATAACACAAAAACTTTTCTTTCACTGATGGTTAGTGTTTGGCTGAAGCCATTTATTATCAATCAACTGTGTTTACTCTTTTTAAATCATAATGACAACAGAAACTACCCAAATGACCCTGATCAAAAGATTACATACCCTGGTGATTTTGGCCTGATAACATGCACTATTCTCAGGAACTCAGAATTCCAAAAAGGTACACAGTCTCCAATATTTCAGAGATGGAGTGAGTTGGGGCTAAGTAGGATTTTTCAATTATTAGAAATAGAGATGCAGGCAGTTAAAACATTTGAAGATTTATTTGCATACTTACAGGTTAGACATTATATTTCTAAGTTAGTTTAGGACTACGGGTGGGGATGGCAATGGGGTGAGGTTGAAGATTGGCTCACATTGGCAAAAAATTGAATCTTATCTATGTCTACAGGGTATCAAATACTTATCTCTCAAAAATTGAGCTAAAAATTTGATTTATATTGAAGGTCTCTTGACTTGGTCTCTCAGATCACATTGTCCTCAACATGGATAGAATCCCATGTGAAATTATTACATAGGACATACTATACACCAGAGAGAGGAGCTAAATGGGGAAAAGTTATTTTTATATAAATGAAATACTGTAGAACATCTTATCTACCCTTTTAGAAATATTAAAATAGTTCTACTGGGGATTTGGCAATATATACATACATTTTTTTTTCTCTTCTACCCCCCCCCCTGCTTGATTGTAATGCTGTAATGATGTTTTCTTTTTCTTCTTTTTTTTTGTAAACTATGTACGTATCATAATGTATATTTTGATGTGTTCTTTTTTTGCTATTTCATTGATATACATTGTTTGTGTTAAAACTGATTTATGTTAAAATTAATAAAAAAACTGGAAAAAAACAACCCAAAAACTGTATGAATCATGAATTAAGAAAATTGGGTTTCATGTCACTTTAAAGAAGCTGAGATGATGGCATTTGAATACTTGCCCACACCTGTGCTTACTTTATCTATTCAGGGTAAACGTTCCTTCTCATGTAAGGCAAATGCAAGGCATATTTCTCCTGATGTGGGAGTCAGATTGTCATCTTACAATAACATTTTCCTCTACTTGCAGCTGCTTGTGTTTGTTGTCTGTGCCCTAACTTCTTCACTATGGGTAGTCTGAAGAAGAAAATTTAAATCAATGATCTACGTGATCCAATTTGAACCCAGAATTTTGGATACCAATATTTAAATTCCGAATTAAAAGGAAATTAAATTGTTGTATTGAATGACCACCAGCCTCTCATTTGTTTTCAAAATGTTGTTTGGGTTCATAAACCCCCTGCCAGCTGGTTATAGCAACTTATAGCTGCTATGATATAGGGAGCTGCTTATAGTGATCTATCACTAAATAATAGCAACATGAGTATGATTAGGTTGCTGAAAAAAAAAACTAGCATTAGTAGAATTTTTCATTATGATTTCCACTGCATTAAAGGGACATGACACCCACATTTTTTCTTTCATGATTTAGAAAGAGAATGCAATTTTAATCATATTTCTAATCTACTTCTATTATCTAATTTGTTTTATTCTCTTGATATTCTTTGCTGAAAAGCATATCTAGATATGCTCAGTAGCTGCTGATTGGTTGCTGCAGATAGAAGCCATGTGCATTGCTTTTTCTTCAAATAAGGATATCTAAAAAATGAAGCAAAATAAATAATAGAAGTAAATTGTAATGTTGTTTAAATTTGTATGTTCTATCTGAATCATGAAAGAAAGATTTTGGGTTTAGTGGCCCTTTAAGGACACAAGGGCAAGAGACAAGGGGTGATAATTCTAACTGTGATGACTGCATTTTAATGTGGTTCCTAATCTGCCTTCTGGATTTCATCCACTAGAAAACAATGCTTTGCCTTGGTTGGAGCCGTGCACACCGCTATCTTCAGCTCACTTATAACCCTAACTAATGTGTATAGCTATTAAACATTTGGCCTTAACTGCTAATTACACAGGCTAATTACTTCTAGCACTGTATTTCCCCTATAACACTGAAAGCAGATGGTGATATTTCTGACCATTACTTATTATTATTGGACTCAATTTGATCCTTACTTTTATTGCAAATATATATTATTTAAAACTGCAGCACAACACAGGCGCGTGCTAAAATCATTATCCTGCATACAATATCTTCCACATTTACCACTCACTGGTATGCAGCTCTGAAACCATTAACTCGACCAATAAATTATCCTCTCTCAGCAGAGCAAAGATGGCTGGAAATAGATAAACAGACATAATGTAAACTATTAAAATATTGTTGCCAGGGGAAATATTACAAATGGCTTAACTACTGCATGTGCATTGCACACACTTTATTGCTAGCTTTATTGTTTCTGGTTAATATGGCACATCTTATCTGTCATAGGGCAGATTTCATTTCACATATAATTGTACAGTCTCTGTGGCTGTCTGTGAAATGGTGCAGGCAATAGGAATTTTCAGAAAGAATGTAAAACTTGATGTTTTAGCACACATTTTATTTGTCAGCCAGGAAAGACTGTAATGTACAGTAAAAATGCAGAATAGATCATTCCCTATATATTATGATATTGCTGGTGCTCAAGTAGTAACACATGGAATTTTAATTATACTAATGCAGTAAATTGACAATATATTGTAGTAAGAAAAATTACTTTGTATTGGAATTTGTGTTTATAATGATGAATGGTATGAAGTGCTTTACTGTAGTATCACTGTTATGTGACTATGGGCTAGATTTATTACTGTTTCCGCACAAGCCTTCAGGCTCGCCCAAAACAAAAGTTAAGAAGCAACGTTCGTAAGACCTCTGCTCCTTAACTCATCCGCCATCTCTGAGGTGGCGGACAGCAATCATCCCGATCACATACGATCGGGATGATGGACACCCCCTGCTAGCGGGCGATTGGCCATGAATGTGCAGGGGGCGGCATTGCACAAGCATTTCACCAGAAATGCTTGTGCAATATTAAATGTTGACAGTGTATGCTATCGGCCTTTAACGATGTAGGGTGGATCATGTCCATCCGACAATTGTTAAATGTACCCCTATATGTAATTTTGTGTGTTGTAATTTTGTTCCTCAGGTTGATCAGTCAGGATTACAGATGGATTGGCTGTCAAAACATTCGTCTGATTGGTTAATGACAACTATAAGAATATGAAAAATAGTAGCCTTAGGGAATATTTTGTAAGGTGATGAACGAGGGATTTTCTTAGTGTCAGACTCCCCAAAATAGGACAAATGCTATAAGGAGTTTGTCATGGTTATCACAATCAATTCACATTTGGACGGACAGATCACCTGATAGCCACTGTGGCATGTAACCACTAATTTAAAAGAAGTTCAGCTTTCATCTAGCTCACTTACAGGGTTAACAGCAGATAGACAGGTTAATAGGTTACATTACACAGAGACAAGTTTGTGACAAGGGATACTAGCTTTTTGGGGGCCAGGATATTAATTTGTATCAGTTGTGATTTGTGAGTTAAGGAGAGTAGAAGTTATGGTTAATTTCAGTGTGTGTGGGTGGGGGAGTCACATTAAGGGTTATTGCTCTGTAACACTGGCAGCTATGTTAAGTAGTCACTATTGTTACAGCAGCTTTGGTCACAATGTCCCTGGGGGCTTGTCCTAATGATCAGCCATCAGGAGACGCTATTGTTTATTTAGCATATAGTGTGTCATAATGATCACCCATCAGGAAATGCTATTGTTTATTTAGCATATAGCTCACTAAGACTAAATTATAGCAGTGCAGTGTGGGGTTTGTCAGGTTGTTAAACTCTGTTATAGCAGCTCCATTATATTAACCTTCATATGATTGTGTTAATAAAACCCTTTGCCTTCTCTATGTCATCGTTTCCTAAAGCAGTGATTCTCAACGTCAGCCAAAAAGTACCCTTAACAGGCCAGAATTAAATGATTTGTGTGCTGAAGCATATGTGAGTTAATGACAGGCTTTATAACTAGAGCGTAGAAACACTCTGCTAGGTAGAAATACTAAGCACAAGACATGCTTTGTTTTATAGGAAGCAGAGGGAATGTTAACACCTATTATTAGTAAAGATTGTGCATTTAATATGCCTGTTTCACAAGTCCTCTCTTATAGCTATGTAAGTCTTGTGTTTGCGTATTGATTTTCAATCTGTTCAATGTTTTGTGTTTTGTTATTTTTACATTATAGTATCTACATTAGTTAAGTGGGAGATAATTATGCTATTATAGCTATATGCTATTGGAATTATCTGATCCAAAGGACTATTTTAAATGGACGGTAATCACTTTGAGATTGTTATATAAAATGTTTAGTTATACATAAAGAAACAACTTTGCATTATATTTTCATGATTTATTTTGCCCCCTTTACTTGTAAATTAGTTCTGAAAATTTAGCAATTTCTAATTCAGAGAATATAAAAAACACCCTGCTGACTTTGCAAGGCTAACTGGGCTACATATCTGTATCTAATTGGCTATAAGTGCACATATGTGTTTTAATTTATCATAGTACTAGGATACTTCACTTTAATATGTATATGTTTTTTTTTTTAAATCTTTATTTAGTACCGACAATGTGTACAGCATACAAAAAAGAAAAAAAAAAGTAAAGGGATAAGTAAATCAATTAGACGCCACGCAGGGCGCATAGCAAAGAAAAAAGTATAGGAATATACACCATGTTCATTTTCATTTAGCCTGAAATCAGTATCATTTCCTTTCATTGTACACATTGTAGGGGTTTTTATATTTTAACTAATAAAAAAAAAAAAAAAAAAATACAAAACAAAGAAAATACCACATTGTGGGATGATAATTTACAAAGCAAGAAAAACATTTTCTATTAGTAAGAGTTATCTTGTTATTATTTAGCGTATACAAATGCCTATAAGACTGGCCAACAAAATGTTATAGTAACATAAGATAAGAACAAGACAAAACAAACAAAAAAAAAGAAAGAAAAAGAAAAAAGGAATATTTATCCAATATTGTTTGATCCCCCCCTCTCTCTACTCCTCAAGGTACCATCCATGAGCCTACCAAATTCCCAATAAAATTATGTCTGAATTCCTGAATAGAAAAATCATAATATCCTGTTCTTCCCGAAAAAGGAACGTACTTGTGAATCTACATTGGTATCTGTATCTCTCTGTTCAATTATGCATTGTTTTTTGATAAAACTCATAATTTCTGTAAATTTAAGTATTGTCCTATCTTTCCATTTATGAAAGATTAGGCTTCTTATTCACAAAATGCAAGAGTTAATAATATGTCATATATAATAGTTTAAGATGAGATTCTCTCCAAGAAGCTGATAGTGTGGTTTCACGTACCCTATTAATAGAATATTTTATATCAAGAGTATGGAGATAAGATGTTAATAAGGGTTACCATTTATTAAAGATATAGTTTAAATTATCTTCTCCTCTAGTTCCCACTAAAAGTCTATACCAGGGAAAGATAGAACAAAGACCATGTTGAACTAATTTAATCCAGTAATCTAATTTTGCCCAGTTCCAATTCCAACCATATAAAGGGGTAAGATTGGGGGGCGGAGCTAGCGAGCCGAGAGAATGGCTGCATAAGACCGGAGCTCCGTAAACAACTGGCCAGAAAACAATGCGGAGAGTCAGCTGAGTAAGCAATAAGCCACCGGATGTGAACAAGAACCAAGCCTGAGTGACCAGGGTCAGTGTGGTGACCATCTGAAATAGCGGCGCTATCACTGCTGTTGGGAGGTGACCGGAAAGCTGTTATGTCTGTAAGTGCGCCATTAACTTTTAACTTGGGCCTAAAGAAACAACACATAGGGGCAATAGCTGCTGACACTGAATAACAACACAGCCGGAGCATAGAGAGTATTTGAGACACCCGGTTACTCACATAATAACGGCTGATGATCGGTAGACAGCCTTAATCCCAAGTGCGTCACAGCTTTTGTTCTGGGCCTACAAACACACAACGCTGATGCATCGGCCATTATGGCCACACAATAACATAATCAGGCCACAAGAGACATTTAGAATTACTAAGTTATATAAATCACTTGTGCACAGAGTGATCTGCAAGGAAATCTGCAAATGTTTTTTTTTCTTTAAGATGGTGATAAAGAAAAGAATGATTTACCATATTGCTGAAAACCTATAAACAATGCAGGCATAAAAGCTGGAAGTGTGTTGGGGGAAGCTGATAATTTCTTTAATACAGGCTGCATTTATTTAGAAAAAATACTCTGGACTGCAGATTATTGGAAATAGCATCCTGTTGGTGTGATTGATATTGTTTAACTGAGATCAGGCATACTCATATGATCAGAAAGGTGCTCTGAAAAATCTGATATACCGCACAGTTGTGACATCCTAACTTAATTGTGTACCACACATTCAGCATACATCAGAGGAAAAGCTCCATAATGGCTGCAAAAAAAGCTGGGAAGTTGGACAAGTCAAGTAAATTGAACACGTACTTTAAAACCCTTGAAACAGACAGTTCTGACTCCCTGTTAACCTCACAAGCTGCAAGCTCTAAAAACAGAGACCAAATAGAAGATGACACAGTTTCCATAACTAGAGCTTATCTCAAACTACTGCCTTCTAAAGAGGACTTTTCACAGTTAATACAACAAGTAAGCCAGCTCATTAAAGAGGGTCTTGCAGAAGTAAAATCTGATATTGCACAATTGGGTCACAGAGTGGAACAACTAGAGGAAACCACTGAAACACTAACCACAGACTCAGAAAATTTGATTGAACAGTTAAAAGCCCAGGGAGCTACCATTAATTATCTACAAGACCACATTGAGGACCTCGATAACCGAGGACGCCGGCAAAATTTGAGAATTTGGGGCATTCCGGAGACTGTTCTTCAGACGCACCTAGTGTCATTCCTGCAAAGATTTTTTTCAACATCTTTTAAATGCCCCTGCAGATCAAGAAATTCAATTGGACAGGGCGCATAGGGCCCTTCGTCAATTACCAAAGGACGGTGCTCCCCCATGGGACGTGATACTTAGATTCCATCAATTTGAGGATAAAGAAAAAGTGTTCTCTGCAGCCAGAAAAATGAAAGAACCACATTTTGAAAACAGCACTCTGCAAGTATACCCAGATATTTGCCCACAGACATTAATACAAAGAAGAGAAGCTAGATATCTCACTCTGCACCTGCAAGATCTGGGTATTAAATATAGATGGGGGTTCCCCTTTTGCCTCCGAGTAGAGAAGGATAATCAAGTCTTTATATATCGGAGCCCTGACGACATCGAAGATTTCTGCTCCAAACTGGGCATAGCACAACCATCCCTCCCCTCACTGTCCAGAGAGGAAAAAGATATCCCATATAACCCCACAGGTCCTAGAGAACAAAGACAACCATGGGTTAAGGTGAATAGAAAACGACAAAGAGGATCTGGGGTCAAGGACCCCTTCCCCGCTTCCAGCAGATCTGTTACCTGAAGCTTTCGTTTGCAGCTAAATTAGAACAATGTTATTTGAATAAGGGACCACGACCTGTAATTGAACAGTGCCATTTACAGAGTTCTGAAGTTCAGTTGAAGGTCGGACTATCATTTATATATAGGTCATGAAGGTATACTACTCAGGTTGAAGGTCTTCACACTTATGCTGCCTCCTTCGTATTACATGTTAGTTTAATTTTATGCCAGTTGTTAGTCATGTTTTGTACATGAACCCTCTACCACAATTGGTTAACCATAGATCCCAAGCTGCTATTTTTAGCGTGCAACTAGTGGCTCTTTGCTCCTGTATTTTTCTCGAGCGGAGAGTCACTAAACAGGATCACACAGTTTGTTGTTATTCATATGTTTTTATTTACTTGTTTTTTGTATCTAGGTCAGTGCAGACTCTCTATGTCAGAATTGTTGTCTACTATTCTACATTTCTTTCATGTAAAACAGTGCTCTGTCTTTTCCACGGGACGGAGGGTTCCCATCGGGTAAGTTGTACAGCCATATTGTTATATGTTATACCCATACACATCAGCCAAACTCATTTGAAAATTAAATGCACCTGTCACCACTCACAAAGCTCTAATGGCAGCCAATAGAATTAGGATCTTATCTCAGAATGTCAAGGGTTTAAACTCCCCAAATAAAAGATCAGTAGCACTTAACTGGTTCAAAAGACATAAAGGAGATATAATCTATATGCAAGAAACCCATTTCGACACAAATAAACAACCGAGGTGTAGCTCAAGTATATATCCTACAGGGTATTTTAGCTCAGCTAATTCAAAACATAGGGGAGTGGGAATCCTATTACATAGAAAGGTTCCATTCCAGCATCTTCAGAAAGAAACAGACTTGGAGGGTAGATACATCATATTGGTGGGGATTCTCTATAACAGACCTGTGACGCTAGTAAATGTTTACTGCCCAAATAAGAACCAGATTCTCATCCTAAGAAAAGTCATAAATAGAATAATTGACATAAAAAAAGGCTCAATCCTGTTGGGTGGTGATTTTAATATGTTGCTAGATCCGCAACTAGATAGCTCACATCTTAGGGGGGCACGGGCAAAAAAAGACTCTATCAAATTAGATAAATGCCTTTGGGATTTAACCCTTTTAGATGTATGGCGTACATTAAATCCTGGAAGACGCCAATACACCTTCTTTTCTCACCCAAGACAAGTTTATTCTAGAATAGATTACTTATTAATAGATCAAAACAGCCTACCGATGGTCTCAAGTATGGAGATTATCCCGAACGCATGGTCAGATCACTCCATGGTCACCATGGAGCTGGACTGGTCGTCTATGCCCGCGGCTCCCTACCTGTGGCGCCTTGATGAATCATTACTTCACAAACCTGAAGTTGCCCAAAAAATCAAAACAGTTATAGAAGAGTATTTTACGCATAACACAAGTGAACAACACAACCCCACAATTTTATGGGACGCTCATAAGGCGGTAATAAGAGGGGAATTTATTAAAATACAGGCATCTCTTAAAAGATCGTATCAACAGAAATATAACACTCTCCTAAAAGACTTAAAAGACATTGATAGGACACATCAAATGAACCCTGCCGATACTATTATCTTAAATAAAAGACATAAAATAAGATTAGCCTTACGGAACCACTTACAAGAGGAGGCACATAAAAGAGCTCTATATCTCAACAGGGTTTACTTCACAGAAAGTAATAAAGCGGGTGCATGCTTAGCTAGAACCCTAAAACAAAAGTCGCTTAATTATCACATAAGAGAAATAGAAATTTCCGAAACTCAACGTTCATCCGATAGCGATCAGATAGCAGAAGCCTTTAGAAAATATTATGAGAGGTTGTATAACATTCCAACTGATAGGCAGTCAGACGGAGAGGTACTTATGGAACAGTATATCGCCCAGGCTGACCTACCAACACTTGATTCAGACAAGAAAACGGACATGGAAGCCCCTATCACTGATTTGGAAGTAATGGCAGCAATAGATTCCCTACCTATAGGTAAAAGCCCTGGCCCAGATGGGTTTAGCAATAAATATTATAAAATGTTTAAAGCAATCCTGACCCCACACCTTACCTCCCTATTTAACTCAATTGATGACAAGGGGGCTTTTTCTAGAGATTTCTTACTTTCTCATATCACGGTTATCCCCAAGCCAAATAAAACCACAACATTGACTAGTAACTACAGGCCCATATCCCTATTAAATTCAGATCTAAAAATATATTCCAAAATATTGTCATCTAGAATAAATAAAGTCCTCCCTGAGATAATACATGTAGACCAAGTGGGTTTTGTCCCCAATAGAGAAGCTCGGGACAATACGGTTAGGGTCCTCCAATTAATAGATTATGCGAAATTTAAAAATATACCGTCTATATTAATTTCTACGGATGCCGAAAAAGCTTTCGATAAACTAAATTGGAAGTTTTTAGTTAAAGTAATGTCAAATATAGGTTTCGGAGATAAAATGATTAACAGGATTATTAGTTTATATGCAGACCCTTCAGCCGTAGTTAAAGTAAATGGGGTCCTGTCCTCCTCATTCCCCATCAGAAACGGAACACGTCAGGGTTGCCCCTTATCCCCCACCTTATTTATTATCGCAATGGAAGTTTTGGCTGCACACATAAGAAAAAATAACCATATTAAAGGTATAAAAATAGAGCAGAATGAATATAAATTAAATATGTATGCTGATGATGTACTGATATCATTGGCATCTCCCGCTATATCTTTACCTCATCTATTAAGTGTATTTGAAAGATTTGGTACTCACTCAAACTTCTTAATAAATAACCAAAAATCAGAGATCCTTAACATAAACTTATCTCCACAAGAGCTTAAAGGACTGGGCCGGTTGTGTACATATAAAAGAAAAACGGATGCGATTAGATATTTGGGAATCGAGATCTCAGTTGATAATGCAAAAATTTTCGACCTAAGTTACATAAAATTGTTGGAAAACATTGACTTAGACTTACTCAAATGGGCAAAAAACAAAACATCTTGGTGGGGCAGAATACAAACCATCAAAATGAACATACTCCCTAGATTACTTTATATGTTCCAAGCGGCCCCAATATATCTGTCATCAATGTTCCTTAAAAAAGTACAAAATAGTATAAACTCCTTTATATGGGGAACACATAAAACCCAGAATAGCAAAATCCACTATCTACCGTTCCCTGGACGAGGGGGGTTTGGGGGTCCCTAATGTAACATCATACTACCAAGCAGTCACACTGCAAAGAGTAATAGAATGGCACACGGGGGCCGACTCTAAAGCTTGGGTCTCTTTGTACTCACAAATATTAAGGGCGCCTCAGGTGGGGGCATTATGCTGGATTGATAAAAGACATAGACCACGGATAATACAGAATATCTCTCTGTTGAGGCAGGTGTTCCAGAACTGGGATAAAATATTGGGGAGTTACGTAGGATTATCATCCATAAAATCCCCTCTGTCCCCGGTATTTGTAAACGCTGAGTTCAAGAAAGGATTAGAAACGGGAGACTGCGGTAGTGGTGAAATTGGTTACTCCATACCATTTTGTACGTTGGTCCACAGCAACAAATTGAAGCCACGGGAGGACTTGGGGGACATAGCTGGGGGAACATTCACAAATTGGTTAAAATACTCTCAATTAACACATCTAATACAAACCTCCCCATTTAAAAGCGACTTCCTCCATCAGCTAACTGACTTTGAGAAAATTTGTTTTAACGCAAGACCTTTTAAGGGTACACTATCAATGACTAGGAAATTACTAAGTAAATTAAAGAATATATCTCTGCCCACATATGTAAAAAGATGGCAACAGGAATTAAGAGATCAATTTGACGATAGACAGTGGAAACAAATGTTTCACCGCACACACAAAGTCTCTGGGTTGGCTAGCATTTTGGAACTAAATTATAAAATTTTAACAAGATGGTATCTGACGCCACAAAGATTGAAATATATTTATCCAAACTCTCCAGGAGAGTGTTGGCGTGGATGTGTAAAGGTGGGGAATATGATGCATTTATGGTGGGAATGTGGGAATCTCCATAATCTGTGGATAGAAGTAGAAAAATTGGGGAAATACTTATTTAACGCGGACTATATATTACGGGCAACCCATGTCCTATTTAACCAGAAACCGGGTAAGTTCTGTAAGATCAGACAAGCGGTTTTCCCAATAGCACTAAACAGTGCTAAATCTATTATAGCCAGACAGTGGAAACTAAACACGCAAATCACGAAACAAATGTGGATAAGCAAAACAGATGAGTTATTTTTTCTAGAAAAGTATGGTTTCTTTAGAAAACAAAAACTTGAAGTTTTCCACAATATGCAATTTTACTGGGATCAGTTTAAGGCCCATGTCACACTCTCCACGTAGGTGATAACCGAATATGGGAACCATCCGTCCCCCTCCACATCTTTATATAACCGAGTATAAGAACACAGATACTCCTGATATAGGTGGCCTGAGCCAGAGTCTGTATCATTATTAGTAGACTTTGTAAACACTGACCGAAAAGTTTATTGTTAAATGCTATCTTGTTTGTGTAGCATAATGTTTAGTTTTAATTGACTTTTGAATTGTCACTAATACTATTGATATATTTGTTAATCTTTTTCGCTGAAGAATGTACGAAACCTTAACAATGGAATTGTCTTATTGGATTACATTCTTGTAATATGAAAATCTCAATAAAAACATTAATAAATAAAAAAAAAAAATAAAGGGGTAAGATTGGATATATATTGTCTGATCTGAAAATAAGCAAAGAAGTCCTTATTATCTCAAAGATACTGTTCTTTCATAGCAGAAAAGGATTTAACTGCATATAAGTTAAAATCCACAAATTGTGCCACCTTAAGAAGCCCCAAACCAGCCCATTTTTCAAATATCTTAGTTTGGACTCCTGGAGTAAATTCAGGATTCCGCATGGTGATTTGGTAATTGGAAATTGCGTGATGAAGACCAAACTTTGCAACTACCTTCTGCCAAGCAAGCAATAAATTATATACCAAGGGTAATTTTTTTACTGATCTGGGAATGGTTTTAAGATTACAATGGAGGAGGCTATGGGTGAATATGGGTATAGAATATTTTCTTCAAGGTCAAGCTGAGAAAATTTATCCAACGCCCCAAGCCAACCTAGACAAATCCTCGCCAAAGAGTTCCAGGTCGGGCAGAAGTCGGCGTAGAGCTTGAGGGGTGGATAAGAAGGAGCTCAGTCTTGGACATGTTAATCTTTAGGTGGTGAGAGGCCATCCAGGAAGAAATACCAGCTAAGCAGTTGCTGACATGAGAAAGGACAGAGGGAGAGAGAGCAGGGGTGGAGAGGTAGATCTGGGTGTCATCAGCATAGAGGTGATATTTGAAGCCGTAACTGTTGATAAGTTTACCCAGCGAAGAAGTATAAATGGAGAAGAGTAGAGGACCCAGAACAGATTCTTGAGGAACTCCAACAGACAGAGGCATTGGAGAGGAGGAGTCACTGGCAAATGACACAGAAAAAGACCTGTGAGAAAGATAAGAGTGAATCCAGGAAAGAGCAATGTCACAGAGGCCAAAAGAGCTAAGGGTCTGTAGGAGGAGGGGGTGCTCAACTGTGTCGAAGGCAGCTGAAAGTCAAGTAAGATGAGTATAGAGTAGTGGCCAATATTTTTAGCAGAGAGAAGATCGTTAGTAACCTTGGTAAGGGCAGTCTCAGTTGAGTGTTTGGGGCGGATTGCAGGGTTCAAGCAAGGAGTTGGCGGACAGGAAGTGGGTTAGGCAATTGTAAACTAGTTTTTCAAGGAGTTTTGATGTTAGTGGAAGCAGTGATATGGGGCAGTAGCTTTCAGGAGAATTAGGGTCGAGGGAGGGTTTTTTGAGTATGGGAGTGACTTTTGCGTGTTTGAAAGAAGATGGGAATGTGCCGGTAGAGAAAGATAGGTTCAAAATGTGGGTAAGAGCAGGAGTGAGGGTGGAAGATAGGGAGGGTATTAGATGGGAAGGGATAGGGTCGAGTGGGTAGATAGTGAGGCGTGAGGGTAGTAAGGAAGAAACTTCATTCTCAGTGGCTGTATGGAAGATGCAGAGGGTGGCAGAGGGAGTAACTTGGCCTGTTGATGAAATATTGCAGGTTGGTGTTGGGATGTTGCTTCGGATAGTACGTGCTTTGTTTAAAAAGTAGTCTGCCATGTTATAGGGATATTCTTAATTATATATACAATTTTAGAGAAGGAGATCATTTTAAACAGAGCAATCCTGAAATGTTTAATAGCAAATTATGCCAACAAAGCAGATCTTCTTTGACCTTCAAAACTATTTCTGTAATATTCAAAGTGTACCAAGTGCTTGAGTCTTGTGAAATCTTAATACCCAGGTATGTAAATGAGTGTGTGGCTACTTTGAATGGAATGTCTAGATAGGTGATGTTCCTTAAGCCAAAAAATTTCAGATTTTAATGTGTTTACTTTATAACCAGAGAAGGAGCTAAACAATTCTACCTCACGTAAAAGATACAGAATATTCTGTGAGAGGTTAGAGATATACACTAAAAGGTCGTCGGCATAAAGAGCAACTTTAACTTCTTTTTTGCCAATTTTAATGCCCTCAACTCTGACGAATTGCTATGGCTAGGGATTCTATGACAATAATAAATAGGAGAGGTGAGAGCGGACATCCTTGTCTAGTCCCTTGCTTAAGACTTATATTCTCCGTTAGCTGGCCATTAATTTATTAAGCTGTTTTAGAAGTATTATAAATATTATTTACTAAATGAAAAAAGAGCCCTTGTAGACCGAATTTCTGCAAAGAGGAAAATATATGATCATATTGCACTGAGTCGAATGCCTTCTCTGCATCCAGTGACACTACAGCCATGTCATTGTAGGTTTTAAAAGAAGTAGTAGACATAGTTTCTTTTGAAAGACAATAATCTATTGTGAGAAATAATTCTCTGAACTTAGCAGAAGCATTCCTGCCTTTAAGAAAACCAACCTGATCTGAGTGAATTATTTGGTTTAAAGGACTCTGCAATCTCTTAGCAAAAATAGTAGTCAAAATTTTGTATTCAGAATTTAATAGAGCTATTTGTCTGTTGGAACCCATTTCCAGAGGATTTTTACCTTTCTTTAAGATCAAAGTAGTCCAGGATGCAGAGAAGGCGTCCGAACACGGTGCTTTGTTTATAAAATAATAATTAAACACATTTTTAAGATAGAGAGTAATATTAGGTTTCAATAATTTATAAAATTCATTGGGAAGTAGGTCTGGTCCTGGAGTTTTGTGTAAAGCTATGGAATCTATAGTGTCCATAATTTTTTTATCAGTAATAGGGGCATCAATCAAGGGTAAACGATGTTGTGCACATCTTGGCACCAAAATACTGTCCCAAAATTCTACTTTATGATCTAGATCAGGCTCTTTATATGAGTACAAATCTGAATAATATGAGGTAAAACAAGACAGGATCTGTTTAGAGTATTTGTAAGTCTTATTATTTACTTGTATCGCTTCAATCCCTTGAGAACTCAGGGAGTTTTTAGTGATCCTAGCCAAACGTTTGCCTGACTTGTTACCATATCTACAATATTTAGCTTGCCTTTGTAGTTCTATCGATGTTGTGGAATAACGAAGTAGGGTATCTCGTTCTTTCTTAGCATTCAGGTATTTAACCCAGTTTTCACTAGAGGAGTTTAGAAGATACACATTAAATAAACAATTTATAGTTTCTTTCTCTTCCAGAGCTTTTTCTTCAAATTGATCATAAAAGAAGTAATATCTCTGGTCAAGACTGCTTTAGCGGTCTGCCAGAACAACTCAGGGTTACTCATATGTGCTTCAATGAAAAGACAATAATCTTCCCATTCTTTAACAAGGTAATTTCTAATTTTAAGATCATTGAACAGATAGGTAGGAAAATGAAAACAACAGAAAAATGAATTAATTGAGAAAAGGGAGATTTCCAGTACAATAGGTGCATGATCCGAAAGGCAGAAAGGGGAATTCAGAGAGTTTACTCCTGTGTTTATTACGCTATTACTGATCAGAAACATATCTATCCTAGAGAGCGAATTATATTTTTTTGAGATACAAGTATAATTTTTAGTGTCAGGATTTTGTTCTCTCCATACATCCCTGAGCCCCAAATTACAAAAAAGTTTCCTGAATTGTTTATTCTCCTGCTTGTCTCTGGTGGTCTTAGGAGAGTTTTTACCCTGTCTGAGCCTCTCTAAGGGAGACTGTGGAATCATGTTGATATCTCCACCTAAAATGAGATGGCCTCAACCATTTTTAATATTCTAGTTTGTAGGAGATTCCAAAATAATGGATTCAAATAATTGGGTGCATATGTATTGCATAAAGTAAACAATCCATTTATAGTTTTTATCTTTAATATAATAATTCTCCCTTCAGAATCAATATATGAGTCAACAATTTCGTATTTAAACAATTTTCCAAGCAAACTAACCACACCTCTTTTCCTTGCAAGTGAAGGGGAAACAATCACTTCTCCTAACCATTGAGATTTAAGTTCCAAACTTTCTTCCAGTGATAAGTGGGTTTCCTGAAGGAAAGCTATATCAGTATGTAGTTTCTTTAAATGACGGATAGCCTTCTTTTTAATGGGGGAGGTTATACCCCCTATGTTCCAGGATAATATAATTTTCAAGTTAATTTTTAAGTTTCATATTTTTATCCAGTTCTTAGTTTGAGAGGAGACTGCGAGCTAAGAAGGAGGGCCATACAAAAAAATAAGGGCAGGGAGAGAGAGGGGAGAAGAGAAGGAAACAAAAAACAAACAAAAAAAACTGTGGCCCTAATTCCTTCTTTTAACATTTTGCAACAAATAGGAGAGAGCTCCTTTCTTTTGTTAAGGGTTACATACGAAAAATCTTGAAATATTGTAATCGGAGCCTTTTCTAATTGAACAATTTTTTTTGCGAAAGTATTGGAGGAGAAGTATTTTCTCCTGAAAATTTAAAATTTTAGCAACAACTGGCCTAGGTCTGTTACTCCCGTCAGTGTTAGAAAATACTCTGCCTACTCTATGTGCTCTTTCGACAATGATCGGAATAGAAGATGTGGGCATTTCCAACAGGGAGGGGAGTGTTACAGATACAAATTTTATTAAGTCTTCATACTCTTTTTACTCAGGAATTCCAACTAACCTAATATTATTCCATCTACTACGATTTTCAAGGTCTTCTAGTTTTGTTTGAAGTTTTAAGGTCAGAGTTTGGTTGTCTGCCAGGTATGTTTTCTGTGTGGCATTAACATCTTCCAGGTCAGACAGCCGTTGTTCTAGTTCTACTACTCGAGTGGTGTATTCTCTGACCTCCTGCCTAAGTGAAGATATCTCTGATTTAAATTCTATCTTTAGCGACTCAAAATAGGGTGATAGAGATTCAATGATGTCTTTAACTAAAAGTTGTCCAATAAAGGGTCATTTGGTGTAGATGAGCTAGTATCAGGGTAAACTTCCACTAAGGTTTCTACTGGTTGTTTATTTTTCTTATCTCTTTTAGTGGCCATTATTGGAGATTTTACTCTAGCCTGTAAGGTAGGGGAAAGGAATTTCTCCATAGAAAAGTAAAAAATAAATAGTTCAAATATTGGAGGATAATAAAACCATGGTCATATACATTTATCAGGTGTATAAAAAAATACCAATAAGGTGAAATTGTTTTCAAAAAGAGAATTTCAATTAAGTATAACATCACAGCCAATTCCCGGCAAGCGTAAGGTTGCTTTAAGTGTGTTGGTAAGTGTATTAGTATCTTCACTGGGGTAACAGAACTAATGAAACAGCAGCAAAAAGAGGTTATGCAGTCTTGTAAAGATATGCCTTCACTTGTATAGCATGGGACACTGTGAATTCTGTACCCAAGCGTACACAAGAGTCACTCTTTAATGTAATTAATTTTCGTATCAAGAAATAGGGATGTTTCAAAGCAAGATGAACCTGAGACTTCACCTGGGCTGGTGGTTTCACAGGGGTTAGAGTGGGATTTAAAGGGACAGTACAATGTAAAATTGTTTTGATATTAATGTATTTTCAATGACTTGTTATACCAACTGCAGAGTAGAAAATGTATGAGAAATTGTATTTTCAGGTATATTTGTGTATATGAAGCAGCTGGTTTTGTGCTTTTAAACCACAGCCTATTACAAGCTTCAGGTAATATCAGATCTCATTATGTTATCACTTTGTGTACACAGACTTGCTTCCTTATCTTATATCTGTCTGGAAAACTAAAGCTCAACACATAGAGAGAACAATGAAACATTATCATTTTATTACTTTTCTATCTTGCACCCCACTGTGAGTTTAATTCTTCTGCTGGCTGTGTTTACTTAGGCTACTCAATAGCTGAGACTCCAGTATCAAAACTTTCAGTATAGGTTGGGAAACCACAAGCTAAATCAGCTATTTCAAAGGCCAAAATAGGGATAAAGGAGCTACTTGTAAACAATTTAAAACACTCCAGCAGGTAAAATGGATCATTGGGAACAATTTAAATGGAAGAACATTTTTGAGTGAACTGTCCCTTTAAAGTGATAGCAATGAAATTATAGCTGCAGAATGTAACTTCAGAGGATGTAACCCAAAAACAATATACCCAAACTGTAGCTCATACCCCAGACTCACAAACCTA
The DNA here is from genome assembly GCF_027579735.1 of Bombina bombina. Classification (NCBI taxonomy): domain Eukaryota; kingdom Metazoa; phylum Chordata; class Amphibia; order Anura; family Bombinatoridae; genus Bombina; species Bombina bombina. Next base: position 393,976,798 of record NC_069503.1, read on the forward strand.
ACCACATGGCTTACTTCTATAACAGATATGAGAGCTGCATAGTGTATGGGAGTCTTCACTGGGGTAACAAGCCCACTGGAAAAACAGAGGCTGACAGCTATTATAATACTGCATAAAGAAAAGTTCCCCTCTCTTTTTCTTTTTTTTGCTTATAGAATCTCCATTAAGGGGGGTTGTAACTTCATACCCAGACTGCTTTTACCCAGCATACAGTCCCAATTCAATAGAAGAAATATTCAAGGTATTGCTGCAAGGTTTCCCAGAACAGCACACAAATTAGAAACTCACCTGGGTTGGTGTCTTCACTGGGGTCAGGGTAGCAGCGTATGCAATTAAGCTCAAATCAGTCAGAGATCAATAAGGCCAAGTGCACCATAGACTCCCATACTCAGGTACCTAACCACAGGACTTACCTCCACTTTCAGCCTCTTAAACTCCGGTGCCCAGACTGGAGACCGCAAATGCCTAGAATGAGGGGCTCAAAGAACAAAGCCTCCCCTTGCACCATAGGGGGTCAAACAACGCTGCATCCCAGCATGTACAGCACAGATGGAGAGCGCTGTGGAGGTGGAGCGGATGGCTGTATATCCGAACGGCTTCTTCCTCCTGCCGTAACTTTAGGCCCCACGCCAAGGTTAACCGCTTGTAAGAGCCCTTCTTCACCACACTCAGAGGCACAGGATGCGTGCGTGCGTGCTCCTTGGCTCCCCCTCCCACGCTTTGATCCATATGTATATGTTTTTTATATAGTTTTTAGAAATTTTGAGGTAAAATATCTTCCCTTTTTACATAGGGATGCTCAGGTGATATTTCCCTGTCAGCTTTTAACAGTTATGCTGCATCACTTTCAAGTGAATTAGCATATGAGTATTATGTCCCTTTAAACCCTCTTCTCCTTCCCGGCACTTCTGGGTTCCCTTTGCAGGGATTAAACACACAGCATATAAGGGACAGCAATGCAAAAGGTATTTTATTTTTGCATAAGTATATTCCTTTAATCCTTGTTGAAACATCTTTCTGATGGAAAAAAAAAATAAAGACGTGAAATAAAAGGTTAAAATGATTTAAGAAATGACAGATGAATGAGCAGTATTTACTAAACTATCATATCCATAAGACACCCTCTGGCTCTGACAAACCCTATCTGCAACATATGGCGCATGAATGCCTGATGAATAAAATTGGTTAAAAAGCTCATCACTGATTGATCATATGCCATGGAAATAAAAACAGTTATATTTTATTTTATCCAAAAGCCTCTAGTCACAAAATAAAAGTAAAAAAATTAAGTGTTACTAATTCTTAAAAGGTAATTGCGCTGCAGAGCTGGTGAATGTGTGCTACACTGCATCTTTACACATGTTTAGGATGCTATAAGAGGCATCAAGTGTGCTTATTTAGAGATAGACAAGTTGCACGCTAACCATTAGTTATCGTTCATGCGCTAACCCAACACTGCACTAGACCAACTACGCTAAACTTGAAGGTGTTAGGAATATTTTACATTTCCATATTCTTCACAAGAAGATATATATATATATATTTGTAAAATATATATATATATATATATATATATATATATATATATATATATATATATATATATATATATATATATATATGAATATTTTTTGTAAAATATATATCTATATGAGAAATATATATATATATATATTTATGTAATATATACAGATATATTAAAAATGGTATACATATATTTGTGTGTACACATATAAATTTTATTTACACATATAAACACATAAATACACATGCTAAATATTCTAGTGCAGTTTTGGCTTTCTCTGTAGTGCAACCTATAACTTTCAACTTGTAATACCAGCACAACTTAGCACGCTCGCGATATGCATTGAAAGAATAGGTTGCACTTACTCTTCTCTGGTAAACTTTCTGTACCATGGACTTGTAATACCAAGTTGTGCAATCCAATGATATCGCGTATCACATCTTGCACTATCATTAGCGCACCACCTGAAATCTGGCCCATATACGAGTGCTTACTAAATATACAGTGAAAGACTTGTGCATCTATGAAAAACTTCCACTATTTTAATTTTAAAGTGAACACATGAAATCCATTTTCTAAACACTGAAAAGTGGTGTAAATATTTAAAGACCCTTAAAATTTAAAGAGAAAATTCTGTGTAGGAGCATTTTATGATTGCACTTTTACTTGTTTATAACTGTGTGTTTAACCCCTGCAAAGAGGTCAATCATATAGTTGTCTCTATATCAACAATGTACTACTGGGCTTTAGCTAAACACATCTGTTGAGCCAATGCCAAGACGCATATCTGCAAAAACCAATCACCAGCTAGCTCCCAGTAGCACATTGCTGCTTCTGAGCCTATGTAAGTATGCTTTCCAACAAAGCCATCTTGACTTTTTTAATACTTTGCCCCAACCCATCATAAAACACTTTTAAAGTGTTTTTTTTATCTTTCAAAATATTGAAGGGGTTAACTGCAAATCCATTACCTATTCTGCGAATATAAAAACAATTAAATAGACAGGTCAGTAAATTCCAAGATGGATCCACTGAGAAAGTGGTTCAGTGAATGGACAGATCAGTCAATTCCAAGATGGATCCTCTAAGAGAGTGGTTTAGTGAATGGGCGTGACAAAGGCCAAGTAAAATTGATTCAACCAGTTGACAGTAGATGGGCCAGGGAGACAGAGAGGAGTGGATGGAAGGATTAGGTGTTCAGATTGGGCAAGTAAGAGAGAGTGGGTAGGACTCGTCTGTGGCAGATGCAATGCCAGGGTGAGAGGGGCGCAGCTTGTAAGAGGAACCGGGCCAGTACGCAGTGATAAAAGAAGTGGATGGCTATTAATGGGCAATCCATCCTGGTGTAGAAGCCAGAGAGGAGAATATGGTCTGTAGACCCATTACACCCAGGACTGCCATGGATTAAGGAGGTTATTGGCTTGCAAACACTTTCTAGTCTCTGGCAGTTTTCAGTCATCCATGGAATTTACAAGTGGAATGGCTCAGTCTACTTTTTCTAAGGTATTGGGCCATTTCCAGGCAGCTTCACGTTGGTTATTTCCTTACCTGTAAACCCTGAGGAATTGTAATGAGTGAAGAAGGGCTTTTATTGGGAGGAGTGCTCAATTCCTTTGAACCATAGATTGCACCCATTTGGTGCTAAGGGCACCCAAAGTTTTTTTATAAGAACTGCAAACTATCCCATTATTTCAGTTTGCGGAATTAATAATTACATATTTGTATATACTTACATATGCAATATTTCATATATAAAACAAAAGTACTTGGGATCAGCACATCTCCTTAATTCTGAGAAAATGGCCATTTGTATCAAGGTGCAACACCTTCCAGGCTCCCCTCATAAAAGCCCAAAAGATTTCAATGAAAACACATGAAGGTGGCACTCATTAATAAAAGCAAACCTTTATTTGAAGAGCAATGTTTTGGGCACCTTTATTTGAAGAGCAACGTTTCAGGTCTTCTGCCCCTTTCTCAAGTTTGAGAAAGGGGCAGGAGCCAGAAACGTTGCTTTTCAAATAAAGGTTTTATTTATGAGTGCCTCCTTCATGTGTTGTCATTGAAGAATATATGTGCCATTGTTCCCTCATTGAGAACTTTGAGTTGACTGTCAATCGTGTTTGAGGTTTTTTGAAGTGAACACAAAATTGGCAGTATTGTGCTATGACCAGAATTAGATCCAAGTACACACTTTATGACAAACATATTAGAAAGAGAGAAAAATAGGTATTTAAAAAACAAGACTAAACAATACCTCAATATCTATGGGACAGACCATTTGTAAAATAAAGATGTAGAATAATAATACAATTAGATAATATTAAAAATGTACAATGTTTATCAAATTATTATTACATACATTTGTTAAATTATGCAATGAATTTATGCTTTGGAAATCAGAAAATGTACTTTTTTATGCCTGGCTGGCAAATTTTTCTGTGGATAACACTGAGGATAGATACACTGTGCAATGTGTTGTAGAAAATCAGGATTCATGGGCTGTTGACCGTGTTGTTGTTCATGCTTCAGACTGCTTGACACGGCTCATCTTCTGAGCTTTATTTGACTAGAGGGGAGTTGGGAATACTGCTGGATATTACATTCTTCTTCTGCAAGTTTATTTTCATAAGAGAAGGATACTCAATTGATAATTTATCAAAATAAAAATCACATGCAAAGTCAAGCTGGAATGGGTTGTGGCTATTAAATGTATTTCATGGTCTTAAGATAGCTTTGCATGAAGATTACATTCTAAGTTGTAAAAAAAAATAGTTTTCTGAGCTAAGTTATAAGTACAATTATTTAAAGACAATAGCCACTTGTTTAGAGTGAATATTTTGTATCTCTGCAGGTTCATGTTGTGTCTTTCTAGATAATATTAGAGCACCTTGAGATTATAGTATAAAATGTTTAATTATGCATGGTAAAACAACTGTGCAATATACTTGAATTATTTACTTTGCCCTCTTTTCAAGTATTTTAACTCTAAAAATGATTAAATTGGATATTAAAAACAATTTCATAAAACAAGGTTCTTGTTTAATTTGTTTCTAATATATTATGCAATCAATATTTAGACAATGAATGTTAATAAAAATATAAATATATTAAAGACACTGGTGTCATTATTACTAAAAATAAACATATTATATATATATATATATATATATATATATATATATATATATATATATATATATATATATATATATATATATATATATACATATATACATATATATACAACAATGTGTTAACTATATCACAATCCATTTTTTAAAATAAAAAATGTTGATAAAACGTTAGTGTTTAGCAAATGCTATTGCGTTAAACGTCATGTGGAGGTATCAATTTATCCAGTATAAATGGTTTCAATGTTTGAAAAGTGTTTTAAACCATTTATATTGGATACATTGATACCTCCACTTGACATTTTCAAGAGACATAAAGTAACATTTGATTATTATATATTACTATTTGGCTCATAAACAATTTGAGAACTATTTGAGATACATTTGAACACAGGACAATAGTCCTTTTCCTTATATCAGAATTTTGCTAAGCACAGCCTAATATAACACAATAGCATTTGCTAAGCACGGATGTTTTATCAACATTGTTTATTTAAAAAATGGATTGTGATATAGTTCACACATTGTTGTACATATAATGTGTTCATTTCTTTCATGTAATTGGCAAGAGTCCATGAGCTAGTGACATATGGGATATACTGTACAATCCTACCAGGAGGGGCAAAGTTTCCCAAACCTCAAAATGCCTATAAATACACCCCTCACTACACCCACAATTCAGTTTTACAAACGTTGCCTCCTATGGAGGTGGTGAAGTAAGTTTGTGTTAAGATTTCTACGTTGATATGCGCTTCTAAGCATTGTTGAAGCCCGATTCCTCTCAGAGTACAGCGAATGTCAGAGGGACGTGAAGGGAGTATCACATTCACTTATTGAATATGTTGATTTCCCTAACGGGGGTCTATTTCATGGGTTCTCTGTTATCGGTCGTAGAGATTCATCTCCTACCTCCCTTTTCAGATCAACGATATACTCTCAATTTACCATTACCTCTACTGATAACTGTTTCTGTACTGGTTTGGCTATCTGCTATATGTGGATGGGTGTCTTTTGGTAAGAATGTTTTTTATTACTTAAGACACCTCAGCTATGGTTTGGCACTTTATGCATTTATATAAAGTTCTAAATATATGTATTGTACTTATATTTGCCATGAGTCAGGTTCATGTATTTCCTTCTGCAGACTGTCAGTTTCATATTTGGGTAATATAAACATCTTTTATAGAATTTTTTTTCTTACCTGGGGTTTAGTCTTTTTTCAATTGACTACTTCTTGCAAATTGCGGGTGGCATTAGGCCAGCGGGTGCGTCAAATGCTAAACTTTATTACGTCATTCTTGGCGCGAAAATATTTTTGGCGCGGAAAAATACGTCTATGATGCAACTTCGTCATTTCCGACGTCATACTTGACGCTGAGACCTTTCTCACGGTTGCGTCATTAGTGACACGAGTGTGTTATTTCCGGTTATTTTTCGCGCCAAAAAAGTTTTTCATTATTTCAATACCCCATTGATGTTTGCCTCTTGATTTTTTCTCTATCAGAGGCCTATGCTATTTGCTTTTTTTCCCATTCCTGAAACTGTCATATAAGGAAATAGATGATTTTGCTTTTTATGTTGTTTTTTCTCTTACATTTTTGCAAGATGTCTTTATCTGATCCTGCCTCAGAAGTTTCTGCTGGAACATTGCTGCATTTGTTGTAAAATTGTTGAAATTATTTTGCCGAAAGTCATTTGCAATAGTTGTCATGATAAACTTTTACATGCAGATAGTGTATCCATCAGTAATAGCACATTGCCAGTTGTAGTACCTTCAACTTCTAAGGGCCCGATCCGATATGCAGCGTCGCCCGCAAAAGCCGGCGACGCCGAATTTTGCGCGGGTTTGGTATCCTATATACGGCGTAACCTAGAAGTTATGCTCATATATTTCTGCCTTCACCCGTAGTTTTTTGGGCCATAGGCAGGTATACCAAACCCGCGCAGTTTGGTATCCAATATACAGCGTAAGGACTTACATGGCGAAAATGGAGAAATCTTACTCCATTTTCACCTCGCCACAAAATGCAGCCGTAGTAAGCCTTACGCTGTCTATTGGAGCCCCGTAACTCCCTAAACTCCCTGCTAAATAAAACCTAACACCTAACGCATGCGCAATGTCTATCTACCTGTCAACCACGATCTGCTAAATAAAACCTAACACCTAACGCATGCGCAATGTCTATCTGTCAACCGCGATCCCCCGCCGCAATCCCTAATAAAGTATTTAACCCCTAAACCGCCGCTCCCGGACCCCGCCGCCACCTACATTAAAAGTATAACCCCCTAATGTGATCCCCCTACACCTTCGCCAGCTACATTACATACCCCCTAATGTGAGCTCCTACCCCGCTGCCAGCTATATTAAACTACCCCCTAATGTGATCCCCCTACACCGTCGCCAGCTACATTACATACCCCCTAATGTGAGCCCGTTACACCGCCGCCATCTACCTTACCTACCCCCTAAAGTGAGCCCCTACCCCGCCGCCATCTACCTTACCTACCCCCTAAAGTGAGCCCCTAACCCCGCCGCCATCTACCTTACCTACCCCCTAAAGTGAGCTCCTACCCCGCCGCCATCTATTTCTCTTGTAAGGTGTATCCAGTCCACGGATCATCCATTACTTGTGGGATATTCTCATTCCCAACAGGAAGTTGCAAGAGGACACCCACAGCAGAGCTGTAATATAGCTCCTCCCCTAACTGTCATAGCCAGTCATTCTCTTGCAACTCTCAACAAGCTAGGATGTTGTAGGAGAGAGTGGTTAAATATAGTTAGTTTATTTTCTTCAATCAAAAGTTTGTTATTTTTAAATAGTACCGGAGTTGTGCTATTTTTTGAAAAATATTTTTTTTATTGAGGTTAAATGTAGTAATACAAATAAAGACACCCATAAATAAAGATTCCAACAAATCATACAAGATTAATATAAAGGCACAATAGAAGTATGAGTCTATTACAGTTCTAGACATAAATTCTGTAGATCTTTGGGGTAGCGTGGACATTCTGCTTACAGGGCTTATGATGTAGTCTGCTGTCCCACCATCCAGTGATAGGACAAGCCAGTCTACCTTACAGGGCTAGTGGAAAGGAATGATAGTCTAAAATAAGCTAACTTAGAATGTCCAAGAGGATGTTATATAGGGTGATATGAAACCTCTTTTTTATAATCTGAAGAAAGTAAAAATGGTCCCCGTTTTGCATTGGGAATTATGAACTAGTTTAACTAGGAGAGAGATAGGAAATAGAGGCAAAAGGGGGAGTTGGTAATATAGATAATGGGGTAAGGGTATTTCAGCGGACAAGAGCCGCTCTAGGTGGGATAAGGGGAGGGAAGGGGGGGCGGAGCCAAAGGTGATATTAAGGGGAGGGGGTGATTAAAGGCTACAGTTGTTGTGAATAGCACCGAATTTAAACTTTAAGATAGCATAGTAAGAGATGTTTATAGGTAGATACCACATACTATACCAGTGCTATCACTGTTAAAGTACCCATAGAATGATAGTAATCTGAGACATTGTTTACAGGTGGGTACGGGGTAATTTCATACCATGCAGCCCTCTAGTGGATGTATAAGTAGGTATGGAAAGGGGAAGCTAGCCAGATAATTGTCTGAGATACAGATGGCTAGATAACTCTATATTTCTAAACATATAGTCACAGAATAAACAGGTAGACTCAGTATTTTAGTTCAGCCATAAAGCACAGTGGTGTATAATCAGTGACATGCTATAATAAAATAATTGTGAGCATAATAACCTGTACTGACTCTCTGCATCTATTCTATTAGAGGACTGTAGTTTGTGAGTTCCCAACACCTCTAAGGATAGCAATACTGTTCTGTTAGTGTGTAAATAAGGGGCACATCTGAAACTAAGGGGGTGTCAATAAGGTATGGAGAGGGATAGCAAACCATGCATAGAAAATCCTGTATGACTGGATAGAACTTAATGAAGCAGACCTATTAGGGAAGTGAAGCCACTCAGAGCACAAACTCTATGGCCCATGGGGAGAGAGCAATTTCAAAATGATAGAAAGAGTTAAAAATTACATCCCTTGGGGCCTTTGGAGACAATTAGTAGCCTTTAATAGTCAGGAGAAGTCAGAGCATGATATGTCAGCTGAACCGGGATATTATTTATAGTGGGGGAGCTACCTGCACAAGGTTAAGTAGATCTGCTTTTAATGTAAAAATCATACTAGGCTTATGGTAAATAGAGTAGAAAATTCAAAGTGCACCGTGTGGCTTGCAGAAAGATACACTGCTCGGCAGCAAGGGAATGATAGCGCTATGAGCTATGTGCTTAATAATAGGAAGTGGTGCCACTGCCTGTAAGCAAGTGTATTATTTTAGACAGTGCGTCATAAGAAAAAAAGAAAAAATGGAGGAACATAAAACATAACTCTACAGGTCTCTCATTGGTGTACTAGATATTCAGTGTACAGTGTCCTTTGCATTTTACAGAGTAAATTAATGAGATCAAATACATTAACAAATGTAGGGTAAAGCTTGCTACAATTGTGAGAATTAGGAAGGGGTCACTCCTATAGACCATGAAACATAAACAATGGCAACCAATAAACTGCTAATCACAAGTCACAAATGTTCCCTAAACTTTAAAAAAAAAAAAAAATTAAATAAATATATTATTTGAGTGTTCAATTGCTATTAATTTATATACGGGCCTTAAACCTTCAAAAATATTTATCTGCCCCCTCAGTATATTAAAAAGCTGGTCATTGTCAAGGGTCCCTCAGACTTTGTCACCCCTTTGGACAAGCAAGGCAAATAGGGCATAATGGATCTTATTATCTTCAGATGACATACCTTACTTAACAATAGGGAAATGAGTGCTTGAAAATCTGTGAGCTTTACTAGATGGAGTGATGTGGCAACAAATAAACATGCATATAAGATTACCATATAAATGGCTTCTGGCACAAAATAATTAAACCATAACACAAGAGAAACTGACAGGGTAGATTTCTGATAGGGAATAAAAACTACAATAAACTTTTAAACTTAGAAATAATAGAAAGCATGGCAAACAGAAAGTGCATGGATAATTGAGTCTTTTAACCGACTCTGAAAAAAGATAAGTCTTGTGAAATAGTATGCCTCAAGGTACCAGGCATTAGAAGCTATCTATTATTAATTTGGATGACTAATAAATAGATATACACTAGCAGTAGTTAACATCTACATTACCACTCAATACAAATAACATATTTAGATATGATATCAAGCTAATAATTGAGTATGTATAAACTTATGTGTTTAACACTAGAATAGAAGCCATTAAACATAAATCAGTCTGTCAGAGTCCTGTGCACAAGGGAAATGGAACAGTGAAATTCCCCTGTTTGCCCTGTGAAGTCTAAAACATCAGACAATAATATCTTCATAACGGACTTTATCCGTTGACTTCCAAGCTGCATAGATATAAATGTCAGGCCAGCTGTGAGAGGACTCAAAAAGAGCGAGTGTTAGGATGACCCATCAACAGCGGTGTAAAATGCTGCTTTACCCCACTCCAGCTCTGATAGTAGGCAAAGGAACAAGCTGTGTGAGCGAGGATGATGTGTCTGTGTAAGACCGGATCCATCTGGGGCCATAGCAGCAGAGCTTCTCAATAAATCTCGGGTGCCCGCCACACTCAGCGCCAACCTTTCTTTGCAACCTGCTGTAGTCACTTGTGAGATTCTCAGGACAACCGGAATTGTGCTGGGAGGCATGTCGGGAACCTCCGATCAGAGTAGATGACATCGCGACTTGGGGAGAGAACCTGCCGCTCATCAGCAGTCCTCCCCACTTCTGAGTTGTCTTCCGGCTCGCCATTGAGTTACGGTCCTCAGCCTCCGCCTGTATCTGTGTGGAGTGTAAGGAGTGCAATTGACGGCTCTTCAGAGAAGTCATCTGGTCCTCCTTAGTCTCTTGTATAAGTCCAATTTCCATGGCATCATGGCTCTGAGGGTTCAAGGGACAAGTTACTGGCAATAGACCGTGCGATAGGGGGATCAGTAGTGTAGCCAAGCTCTCCCTGAGGCTCTGGTAATAATCATCGAGAAGCCCCTGGGTTCGGATTTCCCATGCTTCCACCGCTTCCATGTTGAGTTTAGCCCCTCAGAGCAAATCACTTCCACCGCACCAGTATAGATTAGGGCAGTCCAGGGACCCAAAAAAGAGTATATCGAGGATAGCTTTTCCCTCAGTTTCTGACGACGGCCTAAATTAGAGAGCCTAGTGGGAGATACAGCATGGTGCACCGCATGGCATGATTGAGAAGCCGTAATCTTGCATGTCTCCGTTGCAGATGGCTTTTTCTTTCTCCTGTCTTCCACACAAAATGTATAGCTGGGTACATGTAGGAGATTATGCACATATCTGAGGCTCAAATGTTAAGTTATTTTCCATTTTTCTAAAGTATGAGCTTGGAGCTCTATACATGGACGTCTATCAGCATCGGCAGTTGGCTCCGCCCCCCGAGTTGTGCTATTTTATCTCAGGCAGTAAATAGAAGAAGAATCTGCCTGAGTTTTTTATGATCTTAGCAGGTTGTAACTAAGATCCATTGCTATTCTCACATATGTCTGAGGGGATTACACAGATGAGGTAACTTCAGCGAGAGAATGGCGTGCAGTTTATTCTGCTATCAGGTATGTGCAGTTATAATTTTTTCTAGAGATGGAAAACACTAGAAAATGCTGCTGATACCGAATTAATGTAAGTTAAGCCTGAATACAGTGATTTAATAACGACTGGTATCATGCTTACTCCCAGGGGTAATACCCTTATGATATTGCAATATAAACGTTTGCTGGCATGTTTAATCGTTTTTATATATGCATTGGTGATAAAACTTTATTGTGGCCTAGTTTTTTCCACATGGCTGGCTTAAATTTTGACTAGAAACAGTTTTACTGAGGCTTTCCACTGTTGTAGTATAAAAGTTACAGTTGGTGCAGTTAAAATTACAAACTGTGACATCCAGCTTCCCTCAGGAGTCCCCTGTATGCTATAGGACATCTCTAAAGGGCTCAAAGGCTTTCCAAAGTCGTTTATTGGGGAAGGTAGGACCACAGCTTGCTGTGGCAGTTGGTTGTGACTGTAAAAAAATAAAAAAAAATAAAAAAAAACGTCTATTTCGTTTTTTGGATCCGTTTTTTGAACTAAGGGGTTAATCATCCATTTGCAAGTGGATGCAATGCTCTGCTAGCCTATTACATACACTGTAAAAATTCCGTTTGATTTACTGCATTTTTTCACTGTTTTTCAAATTCTGACAAAATTTGTTTCTCTTAAAGGCACAGTACCGTTTTTTATATTTGCTTGTTAACTTGATTTAAAGTGTTTTCCAAGCTTGCTAGTCTCATTGCTAGTCTGTATAAACATGTCTGACATAGAAGAAACTCCTTGTTCATTATGTTTAAAAGCCATGGTGGAACCCCCTCTTAGAATGTGTACCAAATGTACTGATTTCATTTTATGCAATAAAGATCATATTCTGTTTTTAAAAAAATTATCACCAGAGGAATCTGACGAGGGGAAAGTTATGCCGACTAACTCTCCCCACGTGTCAGACCCTTTGACTACCGCCCAAGGGACTCACGCTCAAATGGCGCCAAGTACATCTAGGGCGCCCATAGCGTTTACTTTACAAGACATGGCGGCAGTCATGGATAATACACTGTCAGCGGTATTAGCCAGACTACCTGAACTTAGAGGTTAGCGAGATAGCTCTGGGGTGAGACAAAATGTAGAGCATACTGACGCTTTAAGAACCATGTCTGATACTGCCTCACAATATGCAGAAGCTGAGGAAGGAGAGCTTCAGTCAGTGGGTGATGTTAATGACTCAGGAAAGATACCTGATTCTAATATTTCTACATTTAAATTTAAGCTTGAACACCTCCGCGTGTTACTTAGGGAGGTTTTAGCTGCTCTGAATGACTGTGATACCATTGCAGTGCCAGAGAAATTTTGTAGACTGGATAAATGCTTTGCAGTGCCGGTGTGTACTGATGTTTTTCCAATACCTAAAAGGTTTACAGAAATTATTAATAAGGAATGGGATAGACCAGGTGTGCCGTTCTCTTCCCCTCCTATTTTTAGAAAAATGTTTTCCAATAGACGCCACCACACGGGACTTATGGCAGACAGTCCCTAAGGTGGAGGGAGCAGTTTCTACTCTAGCAAAGCGTACTACTATCCCTGTCGAGGACAGTTGTGCTTTTTTAGCCAATGGATAAAAAATTAGAAGGTTACCTTAAGAAAATATTTATTCAATAAGGTTTTATCCTACAGCCCATTGCATGCATTACCCCTGTCACTGCTGCTGCGGCGTACTGGTTTGAGTCTCTGGAAGAGGCTTTACAGGTAGAGACTCCATTGGATGACATACTTGGCAAACTTAGAGCACTTAAGCTAGCCAATTATTTTATTTATGATGCCATTGTTCATTTGAATAAACTAACGGCTAAGAATTCAGGTTTTGCTATACAGGCGCGCAGAGCGCTATGGCTTAAATCATGGTCAGCTGACGTGACTTTAAAATCTAAGCTACTTAACATTCCCTTCAAGGGGCAGACCCTATTCGGGCCTGGTTTGAAGGAGATTATTGCTGATATCACGGGAGGAAAAGGTTGTGCCCTTCCTCAGGACAGGTCCAAATCTAGGGCCAAACAGTCTAATTTTCGTGCCTTTCGAAACTTCAAGGCAGGTGCGGCATCAACTTCCTCTAATAATAAACAAGAGGGAACTTTTGCTCAATCCAAGACGGTCTGGAGACCAAACCAGACCTGGAAAAAAGGTAAGCAGGTCAAAAAGCCTGCTGCTGCCTCTAAGACAGCATGAAGGAACGACCCCCTATCCGGTAACGGATCTAGTAGGGGGCAGACTTTCACTCTTCGCCCAGGCGTGGGCAAGAGATGTTCAGGATCCCTGGGCGTTGGAAATTATATCCCAGGGATATCTTCTGGACTTCAAAGCTTCCCCCCCAAAAGGGAGATTTCACCTTTCACAATTATCTGCAAACCAGATAAAGAGTGAGGCATTCTTACACTGTGTACGAGACCTCCTAGTTATGGGAGTGATCCATCCAGTTCCAAAGGAGGAACAGGAACAGGGTTTTTATTCAAATCTGTTTGTGGTTCCCAAAAAAGAGGGAACCTTCAGACCGATTTTGGATCTAAAGATCTTAAACAAATTCCTCAAAGTTCTGTCGTTCAAGATGGAAACTATTCGTACCATCCTACCACTGATCCAGGAGGGTCAATATATGACTACAGTGGATCTAAAGGATGCTTTTCTTCACATTCCAATACACAAAGATCATCATCGGTTTCTCAGGTTTGCCTTTCAAGACAGGCATTACCAGTTGTAGCTTTTCTGTTTGGATTAGCTACAGCCCCAATAATCTTTACAAAGGTTCTAGGGTCGCTTTTGGTGGTCCTAAGGCCGCGGGGCATAGCAGTAGCCCCTTATTTAGACGACATCCTGATACAGGCGTCAAACTTCCAAATTGCCAAGTCTCATACGGACGTAGTACTGGCATTTCTGAGGTTGCATGGGTGGAAAGTGAACGAGGAAAAGTGTTCTCTATCCCCACTCACAAGAGTTTCCTTTCTAGGGACTCTGATAGATTCTGTAGAAATGAAAATTTACCTTGACGGAGTCCAGGTTATCAAAGCTTCTAAATACCTGTCGGGTTCTTCATTCCATTCCGCGCCCTTTGGTGGCTCAGTGTATGGAAGTAATCGGCTTAATGGTAGCGGCAATGGACATAGTGCCGTTTGCACGCTTACATCTCAGACCACTGCAACTATGCAGGCTCAGTCAGTGGAGCGGGGATTACACAGATTTGGCCCCTCAACTGAATCTGGACCAAGAGACCAGGGATCCTCTTCCCTGGTGGCTATCTTGGGTCCATCTGTCCAAAGGTATGACCTTCGCAGGCCAGATTGGACTATTGTAACAACAAATGCCAGCCTTCTAGGTTGGGGTGCAGTCTGGAACTCCCTGAAGGCTCAGGGATCGTGGACTCAGGAGGAGTCTCTCCTTCCAATAAATATTCTGGAACTAAGAGCGATATTCAAGGCTCTTCAGGTTTGGCCTCAGTTAGCAACTCTGAGGTACATCAGATTTCAGTCGGTCAACATCACGACTGTAGCTTACATCAACCATCGAGGGGGAACAAGAAGTTCCCTAGAGATGTTAGAAGTTTCAAAAATAATTCACTGGGCAGAGATTCACTCTTGCCACCTATCAGCTATCCATATCCCAGGTGTAGAGCACTGGCAGGCGGATTTTCTAATTCTTCAGACTTTTCATCTGGGAGAGTGGGAACTCCATCCGGAGGTATTTGCACAACTGATTCTCCGTTGGGGCAAACCAGAACTGGATCTCATGGCGTCTCGCCAGAACGTCAAGCTTCCGTGTTACTGATCCAGGTCCAGGGATCCCAAGGCAACACTGATAGATACTCTAGCAGCACCCTGGTCTTTCAACCTGGCTTATGTGTTTCCACCGTTTCCTCTACTCCCTTGACTGATTGCCAAGATCAAGCAGGAGAGAGCATCTGTGATTCTGATAGCACCTGCGTGGCCACGCAGGACCTGTTATGCAGATCTAGTGGACATGTCATCCTTTCCACCATGGTCTCTGCCTCTGAGACAGGACCTTCTACTTCAGGGTCCTTTCAACCATCCAAATCTAATTTCTCTGAGGCTGACTGCCTGGAGATTGAATGCTTGATTTTATCAAAGCGTGGCTTCTCCGAGTCAGTTATTGATACCTTAATACAGGCACAAAAGCCTGTCACCAGGAAAATTTACCATAAGGTATGGCGTAGATATCTTTATTGGTGTGAATCCAAAGGTTACTCATGGAGTAAGGTCAGGATTCCTAGGATTTTATCTTTTCTCCAAAAAGGTTTGGAAAAAGGATTGTCAGCTAGTTTCTTAAAGGGACAGATTTTTGCTCTGTCTATTCTTTTGCACTAGCGTCTGGCAGATGTTCCAGACGTTCAGGCATTTTGTCAGGCTTTAGTTTGAATCAAGCCTGTGTTTAAACCTGTTGCTCCACCATGGAGCTTAAACTTGGTTCTTAAGGTTCTTCAAGGAGTTCCGTTTGAACCTCTTCATTCCATAGATATCAAACTTTTATCTTGGAAAGTTCTTTTTTTTTTTTTTTTTGGTAGCTATTTCCTCGGCTCGTAGAGTCTCTGAGCTATCTGCCTTACAATGTGATTCTCCTTATCTGATTTTTCATACGGATAAGGTAGTCCTGCGTACCAAACCTGGGTTCTTACCTAAGGTGGTATCTAACAAGAATATCAATCAAGAGATTGTGGTTCCATCCTTGTGTTACACAATCTGGACGTGGTCTGTGCTTTAAATTTTTACTTACAAGCTACTAAAGATTTTCGTCAAACATCTGCTTTGTTTGTTGTCTACTCTGGACAGAGGAGAGGTCAAAAGGCTTTGGCAACCTCTTTTTCTTTTTGGCTAAGAAGCTTAATCCGCTTAGCCTATGAGACTGCTGGACAGCAGCCTCCTGAAAGGATTACAGCTCATTCCACTAGAGCTGTGGCTTCCACTTGGGCCTTTAAAAATGAGGCTTCTGTTGAACAGATTTGCAAGGCGGCGACTTGGTCTTCACTTCATACTTTTTAAAAATTTTACAAATTTGATACTTTTGCTTCTTCGGAGGCTATATTTGGGAGAAAGGTTTTACAGGCAGTGGTTCCTTCCATTTAAGTTCCTGCCTTGTCCCTCCCTTCATCCGTGTACTTTAGCTTTGGTATTGGTATCCCACAAGTAATGGATGATCCGTGGACTGGATACACCTTACAAGAGAAAACACAATTTATGCTTACCTGATAAATTTATTTCTCTTGTGGTGTATCCAGTCCACGGCCCGCCCTGTCATTTTAAGGCAAGTAATTTTTTAATTTAAACTACAGTAACCACTACACCCTATGGTTCCTCCTTTCTCGGCTTGTTTTCGGTCGAATGACTGGCTATGACAGTTAGGGGAGGAGCTATATTACAGCTCTGCTGTGGGTGTCCTCTTGCAACTTCCTGTTGGGAATGAGAATATCCCACAAGTAATGGATGATCCGTGGACTGGATACACCACAAGAGAAATAAATTTATCAGGTAAGCATAAATTGTGTTTTTAAAAATATGAACCCCTAATTTAATCCCCCTACACCGCCGCCACCTATATTAAACACATTAACCCATAATCTAATCCCCCTACACCGCCGCCAGCTATATTAACCCTAATTATATTAGGGTTAATATAGTTAATATAGTTATTATATTATATATATTAACTATATTAACCATAATTATATTAGGGTTAAAATCGTTAATATCGTTATTATATTATATATATATATTAAGTATAATAACCCTATCTAACTCTAACATCCCTAACTAAATTCTTATTAAAATAAATCTAATATTAATATTATTAATTAAAATATTCCTATTTAAATCTAAATACTTACCTATAAAATAAACCCTAAGATAGCTACAATGTAATTAATAATTACATTGTAGCTATTTTAGGGTTTATATTTATTTTACAGGTAACTTGGTATTTATTTTAACTAGGTACAATAGCTATTAAATAGTTAATAACTATTTAATAGCTACCTAGTTAAAATAATTACCAATTTACCTGTAAAATAAATCCTAACCTAAGTTACAAATACACCTACACTATCAATATATTAAATAAACTACAAATATCTAAACTAAAATACAATTAAATAAACTAAACTAAATTACAAAAAATAAAAAAAGATTACAAGATTTTTAATCTAATTACACCTATTCTAAGCCCCCTAATAAAATAATAAAGCCCCCCAAAATAAAAAAAATTCCCTACCCTATTCTAAATTAAAAAAGTTAACAGCTCTTTTACCTTACCCCCCTTAAAATGGCCTTTTGCAGGGCATGCCCCAAAGAAAACAGCTCTTTTGCCTGTAAAAAAAAACACAATACCACCCCCCAACATTACAACCCACCACCCACATACCCCTATTCTAAACCCACCCAAACCCCCCTTAAAAAAACCTAACACTACCCCCCTGAAGATCTCCCTACCTTGTATTCACCCAGCCGGGCAGAACTCTTCATCCGATCCGGGCGATGTCTTCAATCAAGCGGCAGAGAAGTCTTCTTCCATCTGGCGATGTCTTCAATCAAGCGGCAAAGAAGAAGTCTTCATCCCGGCGATGTCTTCAAGCAAGCGGCAGAGAAGACTTCTTCCATCCGGCGATGTCTTCAAGCAAAGCGGCATCTTCAATCTTCTTTCTTCGCTCCTCCGCCGTGGAGCATCCATCCGGTACGATGACTGAACGAGGAATGAGGTACCTTTAAATGACGTCATCCAAGATGGCGTCCGTCGAATTCTGATTGGCTGATAGGATTCTATCATCCAATCGGAATTAAGGTAGAAAAATCTGATTGGCTGATTGAATCAGCCAGATTCAAGTTCAATCCGATTGGCTGATTGGTTCAGCCAATCGGATTGAACTTGAATCTGATTGGCTGATTCAATCAGCCAATCAGATTTTTCTACCTTAATTCCGATTAGCTGATAGAATCCTATCAGCCAATCGGAATTCAACGGACGCCATCTTGGATGACGTCATTTAAAGGTACCTCATTCCTCGTTCAGTCGTCGTGCGGGATGATGCTCCGCGGCGGAGGAGCGAAGAAAGAAGATTGAAGATGCCGCTTTGCTTGAAGACATCGCCGGATGGAAGAAGACTTCTCTGCCGCTTGCTTGAAGACATCGCCCGGATGGAAGAAGAATTCTCTGGCGCTTGATTGAAGACATCGCCCGGATCGGATGAAGAGTTCTGCCCGGCTGGGTGAATACAAGGTAGGGAGATCTTCAGGGGGGTAGTGTTAGGTTTTTTTAAGGGGGGTTTGGGAGGGTTTAGAATAGGGGTATGTGGGTGGTGGGTTGTAATGTTGGGGGGTGGTATTGTGCTTTTTTTTTACAGGCAAAAGAGCTGTTTTCTTTGGGGCATGCCCCGCAAAAGGCCCTTTTAAGGGCTGGTAAGGTAAAAGAGCTGTTAACTTTTTTAATTTAGAATTGGGTAGGGAAATTTTTTTATTTTGGGGGGCTTTATTATTTTATTAGGGGGCTTAGAATAGGTGTAATTAGCTTAAAATCTTGTAATCTTTTTTTATTTTTTGTAATTTAGTGTTTTTTTTTTTGTAATTTAGTTTAGTTTATTTAATTGTATTTTAGTTTAGATATTTGTAGTTTATTTAATTTATTGATAGTGTAGGTGTATTTGTAACTTAGGTTAGGATTTATTTTATAGGTAAATTGGTAATTATTTTAACTAGGTAGCTATTAAATAGTTATTAACTATTTAATAGCTATTGTACCTAGTTAAAATAAATACCAAGTTACCTGTAAAATAAATATAAACACTAAAATAGCTACAATGTAATTATTAATTACATTGTAGCTATCTTAGGGTTTATTTTATAGGTAAGTATTTAGATTTAAATAGGAATATTTTAATTAATAATATTAATATTAATTATATTTATTTTAATAAGAGTTTAGTTAGGGATGTTAGAGTTAGATAGGGTTATTATACTTAATATATATATAATATAATAACGATATTAACTATATTAACCCTAATATAATTAATATATATAATATAATAACGATATTAACTATATTAACCCTAATATAATTAGGGTTAATATAGTTAATATATATAATATAATAACTATATTTACTATATTAACCCTAATATAATTAGGGTTAATATAGTTAATATAGCTGGCGGCGGTGTAGGGGGATTAGATTAGGGGTTAATATTTTTAAAATAGATGGCGGCGGGGTAGGAGCTCACTTTAGGGGGTAGGTAAGGTAGATGGCGGCGGTGTAAGGGGCTCACTTTAGGGGGTAGGTAAGGTAGATGGCGGCGGGGTTGGGGCTCACTTTAGGGTGTAGGTAAGGTAGATGGCGGCGGTGTAAGGGGCTCACTTTAGGGGGTAGGTAAGGTAGATGGCGGCGGGGTAGGGGCTCACTTTAGGGGGTAGGTAAGGTAGATGGCGGCGGTGTAAGGGGCTCACTTTAGGGGGTAGGTAAGGTAGATGGCGACGGGGTAGGGGCTCACTTTAGGGGGTAGGTAAGGTAGATGGCGGCGGTGTAAGGGGCTCACTTTAGGGGGTAGGTAAGGTAGATGGCGGCGGGGTAGGGGCTCACATTAGGGGGTTATAGATTTAATATAGCTGGCGGCGGGGTCCGGGAGCGGCGGTTTAGGGGTTAATAACTTTATTAGGTGGCGGCGGGGTCCGGGGGCGGCGGTTTAGGGGTTAATACGTTTTTTATTGTTAGGATAGTGAGGGGGGATAGCGGATAGAGGGTTAGACGTGTCGGGCTATGCTTGAGAGGCGTGTTAGACAGTACAGGTGATTTTATAACTTAGTCAGGTTTTGTAGGCACCAGCAGTTTCTAAAGTGCCGTAAGTCACTGGCGACTCCAGAAATTTGTACTTACGCAGATTTCTGGACATCGCTGGTTTGTCAGACTTACAGCACTTTAGCCTCTGACGGCGCCGTATATGGGATAGCTTGAGTTGCGAGCTGAAACTACGGGCGGCGGGGGTTCCCTCGCTTGCGCAGCAAACTACGATCTATATCGGATCGCGCCCCTAATGTGCATGATATACCTGTAAATTTTAAAGAATTTGTTTCTTATTCTATTTTGAAGGTTTTGTTTGCATTTCCACCTTTTAATAAATGTAAGATCTTTTAAAACTTCTCATTTAGTTGATGAAATTTCAAATGACCAACAACATAATTTATCCTCTTCTGATGAGGATCTATCTGATACAGAAGATCCTTCCTCAGACATTGACACTGACAAATTTACTTATTTATTTAAAATAGAGTATATGCGTTCTTTATTTTAAGAAGTGTTAATTATTTTGGATATTGAGGTAACCAGTCCTATTGACGTTCAGTCTAATAAACATTTAAATGTGGTTTTTAAACCTCCTGTGGTTTCTCCAGGGGTTTTTCCTATTCCTGAGGCTATTTCTGATATGATTTCTAGGGAATGGAATAAGCCAGGTACTTCTTTTATTCCTTCTTCAAGGTTTAAAAAATTGTATCCTTTACTAGCAAAATCTATAGAGTTTTGGGAAAAAATCCCCAAAGTTGATGGGGCTATTTCTACTCTTGCTAAACGTACCACTATTCCTATGGAAGATAGTACTTCCTTTTAAGGATCCTTTAGATAGGAAGCTTGAATCTTATCTAAGGAAGGCCTATTTATATTCAGGTCATCTTCTCAGACCTGCAATTTCTTTGGCTGATGTTGTGGCTGCATCAACCTTCTGGTTGGAGAATTTAGCGCAACAGGAATTGGATTCTGACTTATCTAGCATTATTCGCCTATTGCAATATGCTAATCATTTTATTGTGATGCAATTTTTGATATTATCAAAATTGATGTTAGATCCATGTCTTTAGCTATTTTAGCTAGAAGAGCTTTGTGGCTTAAATCTTGGAATGCTGATATGACATCTAAATCTAGATTATTATCTCTTTCTTTCCAAGGTAATAATTTATTTGGTTCTCAGTTGGATTCTATTATTTCAACTGTCACTGGGGGAAGGGAGTTTTTCTGTCTCAGGATTAAAAACCTAAGGGTAAATCTAAGGCTTCTAACCATTTTTCGTTCCTTTCATCAGAATAAGGAACAAAAATTCAATCTTCCCCCCAAGGAGTCTGCTTCCAATTGGAAGCCTTTCTCAAGTTGGAATAAATCCAAGCCATTTAGGAAAACAAAGTCAGCCCCTAAGTCCGCATGAAGGTGCGGCCCTCATTCCAGCTCAGCTGGTAGGGGGCAGATTAAGGTTTTTCAAAGATATTTGAATAAAATCTGTCCAAAATCAATGGATTCAGAGCATTGTCTCTCAAGGGTATCGAATAGGATTCAGAGTTAGACCTCCTGTGAGAAGATTTTTTCTCTCACGTATCCCAGTAAATCCAGTAAAAGCTCAGGCTTTCCTGAAGTGTGTTTCAGACCTGGAGTCTTCAGGGGTAATCATGCCAGTTCCTCTTCAGGAACAAGGTTTGGGGTTTTATTCAAATCTATTCATTGTACCAAAGAAGGAAAATTTATTCAGACCAGTTCTGGATCTGAAAAATTTTGAATCGTTATGTAAGAGTACCAACTTTCAAGATGGTGACTATAAGGACTATTCTGCCTTTTGTTCAGTAAGGACATTATATGTCCACAATAGACTTGCAGGATGCATACCTTCATATTCCGATTCATCCAGAACATTATCAGTTTCTGAGATTCTCTTTTCTAAACAAGCATTACCAATTTGTTGCTCTTCCATTTGGCCTAGCAACAGCTCCAATAATCTTTTCAAAGGTTCTGGGTGCCCTACTCTCTGTAATCAGAGAACAGGGTATTGCGGTGTTTCCTTATTTGGATGATATCTTGGTACTAGGTCAGTCCTTGCATACTGCAGAATCCCACACAAATCAACTAGTGTTGTTTCTTTGGAAACATGGTTGGAGGATCAATTTACCAAAGTTTCTTGATTCCTCAGACAAGGGTCACCGTTTTAGGCTTCCAGATAGATTCAGTGTCCATGACTCTGTCTCTAACAGACAAGAGACGTTTAAAATTGGTTGCAGCATGCCGGCACCTTCAGTCTCAGTCATTCCCTTCAGTGGCTATGTGCATGGAAGTTTTAGGTCTCATGACTGCAGCATCGGAAGCAATCCCCTTTGCTCGTTTTCACATGAGACCTCTACAGCTTTGTATGCTGAATCAATGTACGACACTCTCTGACATGGTGGATAGATCACCATCGTTTAGTTCAAGGGACTTCTTTTGTTCGGCCAACCTGGACTGTGATCACAACAGATGCGAGTCTTTCAGGTTGGGGAGCTGTTTGGGGATCTCTGACAGCACAAGGGGTTTGGAAATCTCAAGAGGCGAGATTACCAATAAATATTTTAGAACTCCTTGCAATTCTCAGAGCTCTTCAGTTTTGGCCTCTGCTAAATAGAGAACCGTTCATTTGTTTTCAAACAGACAATATCACAACAGTGGCATATGTCAATCATCAGGGTGGGACTCACAGTCCCCAAGCTATGAAAAAAGTATCTCGGATACTTGTTTGGGTGGAATCCAGCTCTTGTCTAATCTCTGAGGTGCTTATCCCAGGTGTAGACAATTGGGAGGCGGATTATCTCAGCTGCCAGACTTTACATCCAAAGAAGTGGTCTCTCCATCCAGATGTGTTTTCTTAGATTGTTCAGTTGTGGGGTCTTCCAGAGATAGATCTCATGGCCTCTCATCTAAACAAGAAACTTTCCAGATACCTGTCCAGGTCCAGGGATGTTCAGGCGGAAGCAGGGGATGCGCTGACACTTCCTTGCTTGGTGTTATCATCCTGCTTACATTTTCCCGCCTCTAGTTCTCCTTCCAAGAGTGATCCCCAAAATCATCATGGAACAATCATTTGTATTGCTGGTGGCTCCAGCATGGCCAAACAGGTTTTGGTGTGCGGATCTGGTTTGGATGTCCAGTTGCCCGCTTTGGCCACTTCCGTTCGGCCAGACCTACTATCTCAAGGTCCGTGTTTCCATCAGGATCTCAAATCATTAAATTTGAAGGTATGGAAATTGAACGCTTAGTACTAAGTCATAGAGGTTTCTCTGACTCAGTGATTAATACTATGTTACAAGCTCGTAAATCTGTTTCTAGAAAGATTTATTATAGAGTTTGGAAGACTTACATTTCATGGTGTTCTTCTCATAAATTCTCCTGGCATTCTTTTAGAATTCCTAGAATTTTACAGTTTCTTCAGGACGGTTTGGATAAGGGTTTGTCTGCAAGTTCCTTGAAAGGACAAATCTCCACTCTTTCTGTTTTATTTCACAGAAAGATTGCTATACTTCCTGATATACACTGTTTTGTACAGGCTTTAGTTCTTATTAAGCCTGTTATTTAATCAATTTCTCCTCCTTGGAGTCTTAATTTGGTTCTGACGGCTTTACAGGTTCTTCCATTTGAACCTATGCATTTTTTTGGACATTAAACTACTTTCTTGGAAAGTGTTGTTCCTTTTGGCCATCTCTTCTGCTAGAAGAGTTTCTGAGTTATCTGCTCTTTCTTGTGAGTCTCCTTTTCTGATTTTTTCATCAGGATAAGGCAGTTTTGCAGACTTCTTTTTAATTTTTACCTAAGGTTGTGAATTCTAACAACATTAGTAGAGAAATTGTTGTCCCTTCCTTGTGTCCTAATCCTAAGA
Source organism: Bombina bombina (assembly GCF_027579735.1). Classification (NCBI taxonomy): domain Eukaryota; kingdom Metazoa; phylum Chordata; class Amphibia; order Anura; family Bombinatoridae; genus Bombina; species Bombina bombina. The sequence goes on from NC_069503.1 coordinate 394,000,792, forward strand.
ATTCTTACATTCTTTGGATGTGGTAAGAGCTTTGAAATATTATGTGGAAGCTACTAAAGATTTCAGGAAGACTTCCAGTCTATTTGTTTTATTTTCTGGTCCTAGGAAAGGTCAGATGGCTTCTGCTATTTCCTTGGCTTCTTGGTTGAAACTTTTGATTCATCAAGTTTATTTTGAGTCGGGTCAGGCCCCGCCTCAGAGAATTACAGCTCATTCTACTAGATCAGTCTCCACTTCGTGGGCTTTTAAGAATGAAGCTTCAGTTGTTCAGATTTGCAAAGCGGCAACTTGGTCCTCTTTGCATTCACTTACTAAATTCTACCGTTTTGATGTATTTGCTTCTTCGGAAGCAGTTTTTGGTAGAAAAGTTCTTCAGGCAGCTGTTTCAGTTTGATTCTTCTGCTTTTGATTTAAGTTTTTTTCTTTCAAATGAAATAAACTTATATTTTTGGGTTGTGGATTCATTTTTTCAGCAGATTATGGCTGTTTTTATTTTATTCCCTCCCTCTCTAGTGACTCTTGAGTGGAGATCCACATCTTGGGTATTGATATCCCATATGTCACTAGCTCATGGACTCTTGCCAATTACATGAAAGAAAACATAAGTTATGTAAGAACTTAGCTGATAAATTCATTTCTTTCATATTGGCAAGAGTCCATGAGGCCCACCCTTTTTTATGGTGGTCATGATTTTTTGTATAAAGCACAATTATTTCCAAATTTCCTTTGTTGATGCTTTCTACTCCTTTCTTTATCACCCCACTGCTTGGCTATTCATTAAACTGAATTGTGGGTGTGGTGAGGGGTGTATTTATAGGCATTTTGAAGTTTGGGAAACTTTGCCCCTCCTGGTAGGATTGTATATCCCATATGTCACTAGCTCATGGACTCTTGCCAATATGAAAGAAATGAATTTATCAGGTAAGTTCTTACATAAATTATGTTTTTTAGTAATAACGACACTTTTATATATTTATATTTGTATTAACATTCATTGTCTAAATATTGATTGATTGCATAATAAATTAGAAACATTTTCTAGTGAATATATTTTTATTATTTTTTATATTGTCCATTATTAGGATTTTATCTTATATTAGTGTCCTCTTGGTGCACCCAGTATATTTTATCAGTTTTGTACTTTTTACCATCTAGAGGAATATAGTATTTTTAACTGGGAGTTGCAAAAGGTTTTTTGGTCTCTTTTTGATTTTATCTGTTTTATTGTTTGTTTAATTTGTTCACACTTGTGTCCCTTTAAGGCGAAATCCCCTTTCTCAAATTGAACTGCATGTTCATGTGGTAATGGTTCTGCCATAAGACTTAATAATAATGTCTTTGTATTTGCTGAGCTCTCATGCTGACAGACTGCATAGATAAATTAGTTTGGGTTCATGATTGAAAAAGTGCATGTTCACACTTTTGAAACAGCTATAGCTTTTATTAGAAGCATTCTTGCTAATACATGTATATTATAAAATGGTTCTATTAAAAACTGAAATATATCCATGTGGATTCCAATGTTGGCTGGAATATCCCTTTAACCCCTTAGTGACTTTTCAATTTTCTGACCGTTTGGAACAGAAAATTGCGGTGTTTGTGTTTAGCTGTAATTTTCATCTTACTCATTTACTGTACCCACACATGTCATATACCTTTTTTTCTCGCCATTAAATGGACTTTCTACAGATACCATTATTTTCATCATATCTTATAATTTACTATAAAAAATATATAAAATATGAGGAAAAAATGGAAAAAAACTCCACTTTTTCTAACTTTGACCCCCAAAATCTGTTACACATCTACAACCACCAAAAAACATCCATGCTAAATAGTTTCTAAATTTTGTCCTGAGTTTAGAAATACCCAATGTTTACATGTGCTTTGCTTTTTTTGCAAGTTATCGGGCAATAAATGCAAGTAGCACTTTGCTATTTCCAAACCATTTTTTTTTCTCTCAAAATTAGTGATAGATACATTGGAACACTGATATCTGTCAGGAATCCCTGAATAACCCTTCACATGTATATACGGGTACTTTTTTTAGCAGACAACCCAAAGTATTATTCTAAGCCCATTTTGGTATATTTCATCGCCAAATGAGATCAAATAAAAAATTTTTTTTAATTTTTTCACAAACTTTAGGTTTCTCACTGAAAATATTTACAAACAGCTTGTGCAATTATGGCACAAAAGGTTGTAAATGCTTCTCTGGGACCCCCTTTATTCAGAAATATCAGACATATGACTTTGGCATTGCTTTTTGGTAATTAGAAGGCCCAGCAGTGAAGGGGTTAATTAGGGAGTTTGTAGGGTTAATTTCAGCTTTAGTGTACAGTAGTAGACAACCCAAAGTATTGATCTAGGCCCATTTTGGTATATTTCATGGCACCATTTCACCGCCAAATGCGATCAAATTAAAAAAAATCGCTAACTTTTTCACAATTTTAGGTTTCTCACTGAAATTATTGATAAACAGTTAGTACAATCATGACATAAATGGTTGTAAATACTTCTCTGGGATCCCCTTAGTTCAGAAATAGCAGACATATATGGCTTTGGAGTTGCTTTTTGGTAATTAGAAGGCCGCTAAATGCTGCTGCGCACCACACTTGTATTATGCCCAGCAGTGAAGGGGTTAATTAGGTAGTTTGTAGGGAGCTTCTAGGGTTAATTTTAGCTTTAGTGTAGAGATCAACATCCCACCTGATATACCCCACCCCCTGATCCCTCCCAAACAGCTCTCTTCCCTCCCCAACCCCACAATTGTCCCCGCCATCTTAAGTACTGGCAGAAAGTCTGCCAGTACTAAAATAAAAAGCATTTTTTTATTTTTTATTATTATTATTATTATTATTATTATTATTATTATTATTATTATTATTATTATTTTTTTATATTGATTCTGCAGTTGGATCCCCCCTTAGCCCCCAACCACCCTGATCCCCCCCGTACAGCTTTTTAACCCTCCCCCCTCTACCTACTTGCCGCCATCTTGGGTACTGGCACGTCCTCAGTCGTTAAGGGGTTAAGTGTAAGCACTTAAAAAAAAAAAATGAAAGTTCACTCTAGTTTTAACGCACAAAATAAAAATACCCCTCTAACAGGCCATGTATGTATTGGGTACATGGTTAATCACCCGTAAGGGTCTCATGTCGCTGCTCATTTTATCAACAACTAGGAAGGATGAAAGGCTGAGTGGACCTTGCCGGGGATCGAACCTGCAACCCTTGGGTTGCTACAGAGCTTAGCCACAGTGCTTTAGCATGCTGAGCTATCTGTCCAGCCTAGAAACCCCTAAGACCCCTTGTTTTAAAGCCCACAAGTTCCTATATAAGTTTTAATATCCAGGTGATCACTGTGGTGATAGTGGTCACCTGACGTGAATAAATGTGCATTTATTTGCATAGAGGCTCATGAGAGCCCCTATGTGCAGACCAAAGTTACATAACCAAAAGACCATTGTTTATATGTGGACAACACACACACTTGTTTATAACCTTGTGTATTAAAACTTTAAATAAAAAATGCTTTTTCTTTTCACACATCATGATGTAGACATAAAATAATGACATCGTTTGAATGTGCAGGGTCTCCTGATAAAAAAAAAAATATACAGTAGGGCCTAAATATGAGCAGCATCTAAAAAAACAGTTTAGCATAGGGGTGGAAATGGCTCAGCAGTTATAGGGTTAAACAGACAACTAAAATCTAATTTGGACAGATCCCACATCCTTTATATACAAACCATATTCTTTCTGAATTCAAATACTAAGTTCATTTGTATGGTTGCTGATATGTCATTGAATATGGTGTTTTGTGAATAATGAGCAGACTCTTTAATAAAGTGTTTACTTATCTGCCCTTGCATTACACGTGTGCTACTTAGTAAGATTGCCAGCATAGCTGCATTTCTTTGTATTTCACATCCACTATATGACTATATGTGGCTGTTACGCCTGCCTATAGCCCCTGCTTGGCCATGCCTACATCCACTATATGAAGGTTCTTGTTGTTTTGTGACTGTTACACCTGCCTATAGCCCCTGCTTAGCCATGCCTACCAATACTTTCCAGCCATACGTGTAGGGACGTAATTATGTTTAGTGCTGCTCTAGGCATTGAGAAATCTACTGCCCCCTACACTCCCCTATTTCCTTCTAAGAGTTACATTTAGACCAGTTATAAACCATTTATATCTCCTCAGACAGCATGGAAGTGGCAAGGCATCATAAAACCAAACTGCCTCCCTAACATCCTGCTGCCCTAGGCACAAGCTCAGTTGACCTACGCCATAATATGACTCTATTAGGGTTGCCACCCGTCCCTTAATATACAGAACACTTATAAGTTACACATGCTGCAGGGTGTGCAGGGAGGAATATGAATAGTGCTGTCCAGAAACACAATACATGTTCCTCCCTGCACACCCTGCAGCATGTGTAACTCATACGTGTCCAGGAAAACATGGCTGAGGTGGCAACCCTACTCTATATACATGCCTATCGTCCCTGTTTATATCGCCAGCCTATAGTATCTGTCATATCTATTTGCCTACAATAGCTGCTGGTCATATCTATCTAAAGTGCCTGATGGCCATACCTACCTGCCTATTGTAATATAGTATATTATAGAAATCTTAAAGAGACATAAACCCCAAAATTTTCTTTCATGATTTAGATAGAACATATAATTTTAAAACAACTTATCAATTTACTTTGATTATCAAATTTTCTTAGTTTTCTTAATATCCTTAGTAAAAAAGCAGTAAGGTAAGGTATAAGGCAGCAGTTTTGCAACAATGTTATACATTAGCAAGAGCACTATTTCCTGTCATGTAGTACTCCAGACATGTGCACACTACCTATCTAGATATCTCTTCAACAAAGAATAACACAAGAATGAAGCAAATCTGATAATAGAGGTAAATTGCAAAAACATTTGGGTTCAATAAAGGCCTCAATAGAGTCAAACATAATGAATTAATGAGTATAGGTTGTCTTCTCTATCACTGACTGATAGTGTTGGTTAGCTTGGGCCCTTGCTATTGTTAGGTCGGAATAATCACGTCACTTTTACGTGAAGGTTCTTGTGGAGACAACATAAATTGCCTAGGCTATTGAAGTATTGAATGGCATAAAACATGTATAGCATGAGACTAACTATTAACATTCTTTACAACATTAGTATTATGTGTATGTCAATATTTCTCAACACATAGAATCCTTTAGAAAATAAAGCAGAGAAATGTGAACCAGTGTGCTTTATATGTTTTGTGTCAATCCTCGCTCTGAAGCTGATTTCCTGGCACTAAATGAATAGACAGATGTCTACTAACACATGCTGCAAAGAGGATATCTGTCTAGCTAGAAAAAGAAAGTGCATGGTTCATGGGTATTTTTTAAAGGATATGACTAAAAAGGAAACCTGTAAATGCTTTAAGTCAAAGCTTTTGTTCTCATTCCTGCTGATATCTTGTAGCAAACAGAAATACAAAAACTGAAATACGCCAGATGTGTACCTGTAAACCAATGAATTTTTCTACTACTAATGTAATACCTACTGCAGACTTGACTTTATTTGCCCTGCAACATGCTACATATTTGATCAGTGCAGGAGCTCATTTATATATGTCATTATTTAGAACAAACTAATGGCTAGATTACGAGTCTTGCGTTATGAGTAAAAAAGCAGCGTTAAGCCTCATAACGCTGCATTTTTTTTACAACCGATGCTATTACGAGTCTTGTAGGTACAGCTGTCCCGCACACTTTTTTGGCCTTACCGCAAATCAACTTACGCAAACTGTGTATAGTCTTTTTTCTATGGGACTTCCATAGCGCCGGTATTACGAGCTTGTCCTGGGAGGCCAAAAAGTGAGTTGTACAGCCTTCCCCCGTCAAGATTCGTAACACATTCTAAAGTCAGTAGTTATGAGTTTTACACTACAGAGCTGTAGCATAAAACTCATAACTAAAGTGCTAAAAAGTACACTAACACCCATAAACTACCTATTAATCCCTAAACTGAGGCCCTCCCACATCGCAAATACTAAAATAAAATTATTAACCCTTAATCTGCCGATCCGGACATCGCAGCCACTAGAATAAACATATTAACCCCTAAACCGTTGCACTCCCACCTCGCAAACAGTTAAATATTATTAATCCCTAACATCGCTGCCACCTACCTACATTTATTAACCCCTAATCTGCCGCCCCCAACGTTGCCGCCACTATATTAAATGTATTAACCCCTAAACCTAAGTCTAACCCTAACCCTAACACCCCCTAACTTAAATATAATTAAAATAAATATAAATCAAAATTCCTATCATTAACTAAATAATTCCTATTTAAAACTAAATACTTACCTATAAAATAAACCCTTAGCTAGCTACAATATAACTAATAGTTACATTGTTTTGCTAGAGAGAGGGGGTATCAACGGCACTACTTAGCCTATAGTGGCTTAAATATCTGTAATTCCCTATTTGGCCCCAATTTGTCCTTAATATATATGGGGATAATTCCCCTATACAGATATGGACTGCTGAAGGTGCTATGTAGTATTCAACATGTGAAACTAGGTAGAGGTAGGCTCTAACTCGACAGACTACATGTATAGCACTCTAGGGGGTTAATATAGGGTATAGTTCTGGATAGTATGAAAGACCTAGTTCCTTTAGGCAAAATAGAGTTACTGATGGTCTAGTGAGTTTGCGTGTTCCACGTTAAAACATAACTTTTATTGAGTCAAACTTAATATAAAACACTGGAAATAAAATTAAAAACACACTTAGATGCTAAAGACTCAGTGGTCGGCCTGTTCTGTATAAGTAAATTCTAGCCAGGTGGGTTCTGGTTAATACTGGAAACCTTTCTAAAGTATTATTGCAGCAGGTTAATGAACCTGATGCACACTTATAACAAGAGGTCCTGTAAAGGTTGTGTGTTTATATCCGTGTAATGGACCTAACAGAGTCAGATATTCTGAAATAGTCTTAAATAATATTAATCTTGATAAGACATTACTTGGTCATACACAACTGTTACTGTGTGTTTCAATTAAACCTGTGGTTAATACAGCTCTATTACTATTGTGTTACCTTAATACTGTTTGCTGGTGGATAGTACGCTTTTTATGCTGACATAAGATGATAAGATTACCTTGAATCTTGTTAACGATGTTAATGGTACTATAGTCAGCAGTTTTAACCTAATGCATTCAAAATGTCAGATTTAATAATAGGTTAATAGTCCACATGTCAGCAGCTTATAAACCTATATTTGTAGTGTAGCCGTTATTATCAATTGGATAAAAGAGAAAATTGTGCACTTTTTATATCTTATTTTTCAGGCTGTGTTAATCCTCATTTAGTAAATAACATACACATTATTGTTACTCATGTACTGTTCTGTCTTTTCATTTTGAGTATGCTGTGTTACAATCTAAATCACTGATAAAGACACATTTTGCATGTAAATTTGTAACTGTAGTGTGGCAGTTGTTGCCAATGGGTAGCAGAGCTGTTCTCTGATTATGTAAAGAGTTTTAGGTGTAGCTCACTCGAAACACAAAAGCTGTTTAATTTCAGCCCAGTCATGCACTACCGGTTAAACCGGTTCAATTGGGGTTACTGCTAACCACACCACCCGGTATGTAGCCGGTGGAGTGGATGTAATTTAACCGGTAATCTTTCGGTTATATGCCCATATTGTTTATCCAATATTTGGTTCCCAGTTTACCGGTAAAATTGATTCTGTGTCGAGTGGCTCTCACAGTTCTGCCCCCAAAACTAGATATACAGATTTAGTATATTTTGCGCATCAAGTCTCTTAAGTAATTATCGAGCATGTAAAGAACCAACTTAGTAAAATTCTAACCAGATTAATAACCACCTAAGGCTAATATGTAAATAAACTTAGAGCAGGTTTGATACTATAGCATTCTAAGGCTCATCTAAAAAATACAGGAGCTCCAGGACTCCTCACCAATTCCCTAACGTCCCTAACATGTTTCGCCCTAACGGCTTTCTCAAAGGGTGAGCGCGCCGCTCACTGACTGAATATTTAAAGGATTTTGGGTCCCGCCCTTCTGATGACGTCACAGTTCTCAATACTTTCTATTGGGTCCCCGTGTAATGCTGGTGGAGGTTGCATAGTATTATTGATGTATTGCGATTAATTTCAGAACATTGGTGTATTCCTATCAGAACTGTCAATCTGTTATTAAAGGCCATTTGGTCGCGATTTTTGAACTATTGTGATATTTATTCCCATAACGTTGTTTATTGGGATATGTGTTCAGTAAAAGCAATGTTTTATATTTTTTATTTTCAGAGATAATAAACTTATTATTGTCATCCTGTTTTCCTTGCTTTTAACTTGCTTTGATAGAGATGACTAATATTAACTAAATTTTAAGATGTAACATTATGTTATTAATTGCTAGATAAATGTGCAGTGTTTATGTCAGAAATTGTGTTGCTTATGGCAAAATAGTGGTAAAATAATAAAAATTATAAAAAAATTTTATAGAGAAAAGTGAATAGTCAACCAAAAGATGCAAAAAAATTAGAGTATCTTGTGCACTTGTGCTAGCTGGATGTTTGTGTTTGTTTTATACGTATAAATCAGTCTGTTTATGTGACTGTGTTTGTGCCGGGTTAACTTAAGAGTTAAAAAAGATATTAGTATAGATTCCCTTGTTATTAAGTGATGGTATCTATTGTGTGATATAAAACTTACTACAAAGTTTCAATTTTATTTGATGTTTACTTAAGTCGAGTGAATTGAGCTTAGTCTAAGTGTTTGCACCAGAAGTGATTGTGACAATGTTGTGTTTACTAGCCATTGCAATGTTACATTTGGTGGCTGTAATAATTAATCTTTTTATATAGGAATGTGTTCTTTTTGTTGTATATTAATAGGTTCTACATTTGATAGTTCCCATTGGCATATGATCTTAATATACATAAAGAACTAATTCGACAGGTACAAATTCGACAGGTACAGACAGTGGTCTTCGCAATCATTTAGCCATTCAGATTAATGGTTGTATAATATTTCCCGATTGGGGTCCTATAGGGTTATGAGTATTAACCTCACACTTGGGGTCCTATGGAATTGTGAATCACAATCTTTACAAAAAAGAAGAGAAATTATTATTCTCGTTAAGACCTGAGGGTTGGACTGAGTTCATTAAGAAAATCCATCTACTTTCTGCTTGTAGTAATTTGTTTTCTAAGTTTCCACCCCTTATACCCAGATTTATTTTTTGTAGGCCAAAACATTTCAGATCACTTTGTCTACAATTGTGTTTTTTCATAAAATGTCTTGCTACTGATGTTAGTTGTTTTCCTGCTTGTTGGTCTTTTACTGCATTTTTGATGTTTCTAAGATGCTCTTGCAATCTTGTTCTTATTTTTCTAGTTGACATCCCTATATAAAATAGGTTACATGTACATTTGATTGCATATATAATTCCCTCTGTTTGACAGTTGATGTGTGAGTTTATTTTGTGGGTTTTGTTAAATCTGTCCTTTACTGTATGTGTTTTCACCATGTGACAGCATGTTGAACATGTGCCACATTTGAAGGATCCTTTAGTGAAGGCCGTAGCTGTCTTTTTCTTTTGCAGATGGCTAGGGCTGATTAGATCTTTGAGATTACTACTTCTCCTATAACCAGTTAGGATTTTTGGTCCTAGAATTTTGTTTAGGATAGGGTCTGATAGTACAATATGCCAGTTATCTTGTAAGATTTTCCTTACTTGTGGGCTTGCTGGATTGTATGTAGATATGAATCTAATGTTATCCTGTTGGGATTTTTGTTTTTTCTGTAGGAGCTCATTTCTGTCAGTGCATCTAGCTCGATGTTCTGCTTTTTTAATTGCTCTTTTACTGTAACCTCTGGCCAATAGTCTTGTTACTTCTTTGGCCCTTTTGTTGTAGTTGGTGTCTGAGGAACAGTTTCTCCTCATTCTGAGGAATTCGCCCACTGGTAGAGCTTTTATAGTGTTTGGTGCATGTGCACTTGTGCTGTGTAAAACACTGTTAGTTGCTGTTGGTTTTCTATGCACATCCATAGATAAGAGTCCTTCTGTGGTTTTACTGATTTCTAAATCCAGAAAGTTGATCTTTGTTAAACTGGTTTCATGAGTCAATTTGATATTGAGCCTATTCCTATTAAGATTTTGGAGAAAGAGATCTAATTCATTCTTGGTACCTTCCCACAAAAACAGTATGTCATCTATAAACCTCATCCAGAGGGGAATTTTCTCTAGAAACTCTGAGTTTTGATCAGAAAAGACATATTTTTGCTCCCACCATCCCAAAAATATGTTGGCGTAGGTAGGGGCACAAGCAGTACCCATTGCTGTTCCTCTTTTCTGTAGGAAAAAGCCATTATTAAAGGTAAAATAATTGTGTTTGAGTACAAATTGGAGTAGGTGTAATACAAACTCATCATGTAATCTGTCTTCCTCTGATCCCATAGTAAGGAACCACCTCACTGCTTCTAAGCCCAAGTTATGTTCAATGCATGTGTACAATGATTCTACGTCCGCCGTTACCAACCATGTTTCAGATGAGATATGAATGTTTTCCAATCTTTTGAGTACATCTGTGGTATCTTGGACATAGGATGTTATTTGAGTTAGATAGTTTCTCAATCTGTGATCTACAAACTGACTTGCTTTTTCAGTGAGACTGTTTATCCCTGAAACAATTGGTCGGCCTGGGGGATGTTGTTTATTCTTGTGAATTTTGGGGATCAGATAGAAGGTTGCCACTGTAGGTTTTGTAACTTTAAGAAAGTTGTACTCTTTATTGTCTATGATGTTATCATTTTTGGCCCCTTGTATCAAGTTAATATACTTGTTCAAGTAATCTTGAGTTGGGTTGTACCCCAATTTTGAGTAACAACTCTGATCTCTTAATTGCTTATCTGTCTCCAATCTGTACATGTTCATAGGCCACAGAACAATGTTGCCCCCCTTATCTGAATTCCTTATGATGACGTCTTGCCAGGATTGCATATCTTTTAATGCCTTACGTTCTTTCAATGTTAAATTCTGATTGACATTTCTGTTATTTTCAGGAATAGACATTATCTTTTCACAGACAATATCATTGTAGACTTGTAGTTGGGAGCACATTTTGGGCATAAAAGAGGATTTGTTTTTAATTTTATTTCTCCAATTGTCCCTTGTTTCAGTTGATGTTTGCAGTTCACCTGTTTCAGTTACAGTTTGCATTTCACTTTCAGAGAGGAGAATCTCTAAATTTTCCAAAGTGGTTCTTTCTTCATCAGAGAGTGAATCTGAGTCACTTCCATTTTTAGTTAGATGGAATCTTTTCAAAGCAATCTTCCGGAGGAAAAGTTGAATGTCTTTAATTATTTTGAATCTGTCTGTTGCAGGGGTAGGACAGAAGGTCATGCCTTTTGTGAGAACCTCTATATGGTCTTTTGTTAAAAGTTTTGAGGATAAGTTGATAATTCTTAGGGAATCTACTTCATCTGTGAGAAGGGGCTTGGGGGTCTCTGGTATGGTTTCCAGCCTTTCTTGTTTGTTTTGTTGTGTGGTTGGCTTTTGTTGTTTCTTTTTGCCTTTCCCCCTGCCTCTTCTGGTATGTCTGAACTTGAAGAGGCCTTTCCTCCTAAAAAATCTTTCCTTTTGCCCCTTGTGATTCTCATATGGCTATCTGTTACTGGAATAGAGGGTTCACTGTCAGATTCGTGTGTTTCTGATTCCTCTCCTTCTGTGTCCGAGACATCACTTTGTATAATGTTTACCCTAGAAGGTTTGTTAGTATTAGGGTTAGACTTCTTTTTCCATTTATATACTTTGTTGTTAGCGTAGTCATTTTTGTCTCTGGAGAGTTTACCCTGTTTTGTTGATTTTATTTCCTCTTCATATTTGTCCAGTTCCTTTTGATATTGTTTGTAAAGTGGCTCAAATTCTTGTAATTTTTCAAATTCTTGTAGTTTGATGTTTATTTCTTGTATTTTGCTCTCTAGAATATCATATTCAGCTTTATCATGCTTGATTAGTATCTGCATTAATTTAGCTGAGCATTCTGAGAGAGCTTTCTCCCATTCTATACTATGCTCTGGGTTTTTAAATTCGAAAGCAGGGAACAGTTGGATTCTTAGTCCTCTTGGGATTAAATTGAGTTCAATATATTTTTCAAAAAAGTGATGGTTCCACCATACTTTATCCTGTTTGTACATTAATTTGTGAATTTCCTTTAATGTTTGGTTCATAGAATCTGGGTTGTGTGAGGTGTTCGTTTGTGGATTTTCAAAAACCAAATTTAAATCAGTTTCTCTTTTTTGTTGCCTAGATGCTCTATCTGTTTCCCATTTGGAAGACATGATGTATAGTAGGTCTTTGTAAGGTTTATATAGGTGTGCTCTGTTGATGAGAAAACCTGGTAACCAGGTTATGCACAAATTTTGCTAGAGAGAGGGGGTATCAACGGCACTACTTAGCCTATAGTGGCTTAAATATCTGTAATTCCCTATTTGGCCCCAATTTGTCCTTAATATATATGGGGATAATTCCCCTATACAGATATGGACTGCTGAAGGTGCTATGTAGTATTCAATATGTGAAACTAGGTAGAGGTAGGCTCTAACTCGACAGACTGGCAAGACGTCATCATAAGGAATTCAGATAAGGGGGGCAACATTGTTCTGTGGCCTATGAACATGTACAGATTGGAGACAGATAAGCAATTAAGAGATCAGAGTTGTTACTCAAAATTGGGGTACAACCCAACTCAAGATTACTTGAACAAGTATATTAACTTGATACAAGGGGCCAAAAATGATAACATCATAGACAATAAAGAGTACAACTTTCTTAAAGTTACAAAACCTACAGTGGCAACCTTCTATCTGATCCCCAAAATTCACAAGAATAAACAACATCCCCCAGGCCGACCAATTGTTTCAGGGATAAACAGTCTCACTGAAAAAGCAAGTCAGTTTGTAGATCACAGATTGAGAAACTATCTAACTCAAATAACATCCTATGTCCAAGATACCACAGATGTACTCAAAAGATTGGAAAACATTCATATCTCATCTGAAACATGGTTGGTAACGGCGGACGTAGAATCATTGTACACATGCATTGAACATAACTTGGGCTTAGAAGCAGTGAGGTGGTTCCTTACTATGGGATCAGAGGAAGACAGATTACATGATGAGTTTGTATTACACCTACTCCAATTTGTACTCAAACACAATTATTTTACCTTTAATAATGGCTTTTTCCTACAGAAAAGAGGAACAGCAATGGGTACTGCTTGTGCCCCTACCTACGCCAACATATTTTTGGGATGGTGGGAGCAAAAATATGTCTTTTCTGATCAAAACTCAGAGTTTCTAGAGAAAATTCCCCTCTGGATGAGGTTTATAGATGACATACTGTTTTTGTGGGAAGGTACCAAGAATTAATTAGATCTCTTTCTCCAAAATCTTAATAGGAATAGGCTCAATATCAAATTGACTCATGAAACCAGTTTAACAAAGATCAACTTTCTGGATTTAGAAATCAGTAAAACCACAGAAGGACTCTTATCTATGGATGTGCATAGAAAACCAACAGCAACTAACAGTGTTTTACACAGCACAAGTGCACATGCACCAAACACTATAAAAGCTCTACCAGTGGGCGAATTCCTCAGAATGAGGAGAAACTGTTCCTCAGACACCAACTACAACAAAAGGGCCAAAGAAGTAACAAGACTATTGGCCAGAGGTTACAGTAAAAGAGCAATTAAAAAAGCAGAACATCGAGCTAGATGCACTGACAGAAATGAGCTCCTACAGAAAAAACAAAAATCCCAACAGGATAACATTAGATTCATATCTACATACAATCCAGCAAGCCCACAAGTAAGGAAAATCTTACAAGATAACTGGCATATTGTACTATCAGACCCTATCCTAAACAAAATTCTAGGACCAAAAATCCTAACTGGTTATAGGAGAAGTAGTAATCTCAAAGATCTAATCAGCCCTAGCCATCTGCAAAAGAAAAAGACAGCTACGGCCTTCACTAAAGGATCCTTCAAATGTGGCACATGTTCAACATGCTGTCACATGGTGAAAACACATACAGTAAAGGACAGATTTAACAAAACCCACAAAATAAACTCACACATCAACTGTCAAACAGAGGGAATTATATATGCAATCAAATGTACATGTAACCTATTTTATATAGGGATGTCAACTAGAAAAATAAGAACAAGATTGCAAGAGCATCTTAGAAACATCAAAAATGCAGTAAAAGACCAACAAGCAGGAAAACAACTAACATCAGTAGCAAGACATTTTATGAAAAAACACAATTGTAGACAAAGTGATCTGAAATGTTTTGGCCTACAAAAAATAAATCTGGGTATAAGGGGTGGAAACTTAGAAAACAAATTACTACAAGCAGAAAGTAGATGGATTTTCTTAATGAACTCAGTCCAACCCTCAGGTCTTAACGAGAATAATAATTTCTCTTCTTTTTTGTAAAGATTGTTATTCACAATTCCATAGGACCCCAAGTGTGAGGTTAATACTCATAACCCTATAGGACCCCAATCGGGAAATATTATACAACCATTAATCTGAATGGCTAAATGATTGCGAAGACTATTGTCTGTACCTGTCGAATTTGTACCTGTCGAATTAGTTCTTTATGTATATTAAGATCATATGCCAATGGGAACTATCAAATGTAGAACCTATTAATATACAACAAAAAGAACACATTCCTATATAAAAAGATTAATTATTACAGCCACCAAATGTAACATTGCAATGGCTAGTAAACACAACACTGTCACAATCACTTCTGGTGCAAACACTTAGACTAAGCTCAATTCACTCGACTTAAGTAAACATCAAATAAAATTGAAACTTTGTAGTAAGTTTTATATCACACAATAGATACCATCACTTAATAACAAGGGAATCTATACTAATATCTTTTTTAACTCTTAAGTTAACCCGGCACAAACACAGTCACATAACCAGACTGATTTATACGTATAAAACAAACACAAACATCCAGCTAGCACAAGTGCACAAGATACTCTAATTTTTTTGCATCTTTTGGTTGACTATTCACTTTTCTCTATAAATTTTTTTTATAATTTTTATTATTTTACCACTATTTTGCCATAAGCAACACAATTTCTGACATAAACACTGCACATTTATCTAGCAATTAATAACATAATGTTACATCTTAAAATTTAGTTAATATTAGTCATCTCTATCAAAGCAAGTTAAAAGCAAGGAAAACAGGATGACAATAATAAGTTTTACTGAACACATATCCCAATAAACAACGTTATGGGAATAAATATCACAATAGTTCAAAAATCGCGACCAAATGGCCTTTAATAACAGATTGACAGTTCTGATAGGAATACACCAATGTTCTGAAATTAATCGCAATACATCAATAATACTATGCAACCTCCACCAGCATTACACGGGGACCCAATAGAAAGTATTGAGAACTGTGACGTCATCAGAAGGGCGGGACCCAAAATCCTTTAAATATTCAGTCAGTGAGCGGCGCGCTCACCCTTTGAGAAAGCCGTTAGGGCGAAACATGTTAGGGACGTTAGGGAATTGGTGAGGAGTCCTGGAGCTCCTGTATTTTTTAGATGAGCCTTAGAATGCTATAGTATCAAACCTGCTCTAAGTTTATTTACATATTAGCCTTAGGTGGTTATTAATCTGGTTAGAATTTTACTAAGTTGGTTCTTTACATGCTCGATAATTACTTAAGAGACTTGATGCGCAAAATATACTAAATCTGTATATCTAGTTTTGGGGGCAGAACTGTGAGAGCCACTCGACACAGAATCAATTTTACCGGTAAACTGGGAACCAAATATTGGATAAACAATATGGGCATATAACCGAAAGATTACCGGTTAAATTACATCCACTCCACCGGCTACATACCGGGTGGTGTGGTTAGCAGTAACCCCAATTGAACCGGTTTAACCGGTAGTGCATGACTGGGCTGAAATTAAACAGCTTTTGTGTTTCGAGTGAGCTACACCTAAAACTCTTTACATAATCAGAGAACAGCTCTGCTACCCATTGGCAACAACTGCCACACTACAGTTACAAATTTACATGCAAAATGTGTCTTTATCAGTGATTTAGATTGTAACACAGCATACTCAAAATGAAAAGACAGAACAGTACATGAGTAACAATAATGTGTATGTTATTTACTAAATGAGGATTAACACAGCCTGAAAAATAAGATATAAAAAGTGCACAATTTTCTCTTTTATCCAATTGATAATAACGGCTACACTACAAATATAGGTTTATAAGCTGCTGACATGTGGACTATTAACCTATTATTAAATCTGACATTTTGAATGCATTAGGTTAAAACTGCTGACTATAGTACCATTAACATCGTTAACAAGATTCAAAGTAATCTTATCATCTTATGTCAGCATAAAAAGCGTACTATCCACCAGCAAACAGTATTAAGGTAACACAATAGTAATAGAGCTGTATTAACCACAGGTTTAATTGAAACACACAGTAACAGTTGTGTATGACCAAGTAATGTCTTATCAAGATTAATATTATTTAAGACTATTTCAGAATATCTGACTCTGTTAGGTCCATTACACGGATATAAACACACAACCTTTACAGGACCTCTTGTTATAAGTGTGCATCAGGTTCATTAACCTGCTGCAATAATACTTTAGAAAGGTTTCCAGTATTAACCAGAACCCACCTGGCTAGAATTTACTTATACAGAACAGGCCGACCACTGAGTCTTTAGCATCTAAGTGTGTTTTTAATTTTATTTCCAGTGTTTTATATTAAGTTTGACTCAATAAAAGTTATGTTTTAACGTGGAACACGCAAACTCACTAGACCATCAGTAACTCTATTTTGCCTAAAGGAACTAGGTCTTTCATACTATCCAGAACTATACCCTATATTAACCCCCTAGAGTGCTATACATGTAGTCTGTCGAGTTAGAGCCTACCTCTACCTAGTTTCAATAGTTACATTGTATCTAGCTTAGGGTTTATTTTTATTTTACAGGCAAGTTTGTATTTATTTTAACTAGGTAGAATAGTTACTAAATAGTTATTAACTATTTACTAACTACCTAGCTAAAATAAATACAAATTTACCTGTAAAATAAAACCTAACCTAAGTTACAATAACTACTAACCTACTATGAATATGCTGTAGTGATCCTAGCGGACTTACTTGAAGAGCTATACAAATCCCCCCGTATCTGTTTTCAAGACATAATAGAGTCTTCGGGCTATTTCATACAGGTTTATGGTCTCCATCACAACGCTAGGGGTGGTCCTTTGTATTACAATCATTTTTTAACCATTATATATTTTTATTTACATTTTTGTATTGTATTTACTACCAATAGGATTGAGCTCGCATTCTATTGGCTGATTGGAACAGCCAATAGAATGCAAGCTCAATCCTATTGGCTGATTGGATCAGAAAATAGGATTGAAGTTCAATCCTATTGGCTGATTGCATCAGCCAATAGGATTTTTCAACCTTAATTCCGATTGACTGATATAATTCTATCAGCCAATAGGAATCTAAGGGACGCCATCTTGGATGACATCACTTAAAGGTACCGTCATTCCAGAAGAAGACGTCGATTGAAGAGGATGCTCCACGCCGGATGTCTTGAAGATGGAGCCGCTCCGCGTCGGAAGGATGAAGATAGAAGATGCTGTCTGGGTGAAGACTTCTGCCCGTCTGGAGGACCACTTCTGCCCGTCTGGAGGACCACTTCTGCCCGTCTGGAGGACCACTTCTGCCAGCTTCGTTGAGGACATCTTGCCGCTTGGATGAAGACTTCTCCCGGTAAGTGGATCTTCTGGGGTTAGTGTTAGGATTTTTTAAGGGTGTATTGGGTGGGTTTTATTTTTAGGTTAGGGCTTTGGGCCGCAATAGAGCTAAATGCCCTTTTAAGGGCAATGCCCATCCAAATGCCCTTTTCAGGGCAATGGGGAGCTAACGTTTTTTTTAGTTAGGGTTTTATTTGGGGGCTTGGTTGTGTGGGTGGTGGGTTTTACTGTTGGGGGGGTTGTTTGTATTTTTTTTTACAGGTAAAAGAGCTGATTTCTTTGGGGCAATGCCCCGCAAAAGGCCCTTTTAAGGGTTATTGGTAGTTTAGTTTAGGCTAAGTTTTTTTATTTTGGGTGGGCTTTTGATAAGGCTATTAGATTAGGTGTAATTAGTTTAAAGATCTTGTAATTTGTTTTTAATTTTCTGTAATTTAGTGTTTTTTTGTTATTTAGCCGTTTTGAATTTAGTTAATTGTATTTAATTTAGGGAATTTATTTAATTGTAGTGTAGTGTTAGGTGTTATTGTAACTTAGGTTAGGTTTATTTTACAGGTAAATTTGTATTTATTTTAGCTAGGTAGTTAGTAAATAGTTAATAACTATTCTACCTAGTTAAAATAAATACAAACTTGCCTGTAAAATAAAAATAAACCCTAAGCTAGCTACAATGTAACTATTAGTTATATTGTAGCTAGCTAAGGGTTTATTTTATAGGTAAGTATTTAGTTTTAAATAGGAATTATTTAGTTAATGATAGGAATTTTTATTTATATTTATTTGAATTATATTTAAATTAGGGGGTGTTAGGGTTAGGGTTAGACTTAGGTTTAGGGGTTAATAAATTTAATATAGTGGCGGCGACGTTGGGGCGGCAGATTAGGGGTTAATAAATGTAGGTAGGTGGCGGTGATGTTAGGGATGGCAGATTAGGGGTTAATATGTTTATTATAGTGGCGGCGACGTTGGGGACAGCAGATTAGGGGTTAATAAGTGTAGGTAGGTTGCGGTGACATTGGGGGCGGGAGATTAGGGGTTAATAAATATAATGTAGGTGTTGGCGATGTTTGGGACAGCAGATTAGGGGTTCATAAGTATAATGTAGGTGGCGGCAATGTCCGGAGCGGCAGATTAGGGGTTAATAAGTATAATGTAGGTGTCTGCGATGTCGGGGCGGCAGATTAGGGGTTAATAAGTGTAAGATTAGGGGTCTTTAGACTTGGGGTTCATGTTAGGGTGTTAGGTGTAAACATAAAATTTGTTACCCCATAGGAATCAATGGGGCTGCATTACGGAGCTTTACGCTGCTTTTTGGCAGGTGTTAGACTTTTTTTCAGCCGGCTCTCCCCATTGATGTCTATGGGGAAATCGTGCACAATTGACTTAAGCAGCGCTGGTAATGGAGTACGGTATGGAGCACAATTTTGCTCTACGCTCACTTCTTGCCTAATAACGACGGGTTTAGAAAAACCTGTAATACCAGCGCTGTAAGTAAGTGAGCGGTGAGAATAACGTGCAAATTAACACCGCACCCTCATAACGCAAAACTCGTAATCTGGCCATATTTATTTTAAAACATTTGCGGCTATATTTAGAGTTTTGTCGGTAAAAAGCCGCGTAGCTAGCGCTGCTTTTTTTGCCAACGCACCCTTCCAACAACGCTGGTATTTAGAGTTGTCTGAGAGGCTGCGTTAGGCTCAGAAAAGGGTGCATTGAGCCTAACTTAGCTCCACTTCAACCCTGCATACCAGCATTGCTGACGGTAGCGGTAAACTGGCAAAATGTGCTCATGCACGTTATCCCCATAATGCACGTTATCCCCAAAAAGCCTAACACCTGCAAAAAAGTAGCGTTCAGCTCCTAACGTAGCCCCATTGTTTCCTATGAAGAAACACTTTCTAAGTCTGCATCTAACACCCTAACATGTACCCCGAGTCTAAACACCCCTAACCTTACACTTATTAACCTCTAATCTGCCGCCCCCGCTATCGCTGACACCTGCATTATACTATTAACCCCTAATCTGCCTCTCCGTACACCGCCACAACCTACATTATACTTATGAACCCCTAATCTGCTGCCCCTAACATCGCCGACCGCAATATTATATTTATTAACCCCTAATCTGCCCCCCCCAATGTCGCCGCTACCTTACCTACACTTATTAACCCCTAATCTGCCGACTGGACCTCGCCGCCACTGTAATAAATGTATTAACCCCTAAACCGCCGCACTCCCGCCTTGCAAACACTAGAATAAATAGTATTAACCCTAATCTGCCCTCCCTAACATCGCCGTCACCAACCTACAATTGTTAACCCCTAATCTCCCGCCCGCACTGTCGCCGCTACTATAATAAAGTTATTAACCCCTAAACCTAACTCTAACCCTAACCCTAACACCCCCCTAACATAAATATAATTTATATTAAACGAAATAATATTCCTATAATTAACTAAATTATTCCTATTTAAAACTAAATACTTACCTATCAAATAAACCCTAATATAGCTAAAATATAATTAATAATTACATTGTAGCTATTTTAGGATTTATATTTATTTTACAGGCAACTTTGTATTTATTTTAACTAGGTACAATAGCTATTAAATAGTTAATAACTATTTAATAGCTATCTAGTAAAAATAAATACAAAATTACCTGTAAAATAAATCCTAACCTAAGTTACAATTAAACCTAACACTACACTATCATTAAATTAATTAAATAAATTACCTACAATTACCTAAAATAAAATACAATAAAATAAACTATTCTATAATACAAAAAGAAACAAACACTAAATTACAAAAAAATAAAAATGAATTACAAGCAGTTTAAACTAATTACACCTAATCTAAGCCCCCTAATAAAATAAAAAAAGTCCCCCAAAATAAAAAATTCCCTACCCTATTCTAAAATACAAAAGTAATCAGCTTTTTTACCAGCCCTTAAAAGGGCTTTTTGCGGGGCCTTGCCTCAAAGTAATTAGCTCTTTTGCATGAAAATAAAAATACAATACCCCCCCCCAACATTACAACCCACCATCCACATACCCCTACTCTAACCCACCCAAACCCCCCTTAAAGAAACCTATCACTAACCCCCTGAAAATCTCCCTACCTTGAGTCGTCTTCACCCAGCCGAGCCGAATTCTTCATCCAAGCGGAGCAAGAAGATGTCCTCCATCCGGTAGAAGTCTTGATCCAAGCGGCAAAGAAGAGGTCCTCCATCCAGGCGAAGTCTTGATCCAAGCGGCAAAGAAGAGGTCTTCCATCTGGGCGATGTCTTCTTCCAAGCGGCATCTTCTATCTTCTTTCTTCCGGATCCATCTTCATCCCACCGACGCAGAACATCCTCCTTCCCCGATGGACTAACGACAAATGAAGGTTCCTTTAAAATACAATACCCCCCCAACATTACAACCCACCATCCACATACCCCTACTCTAACCCACCCAAACCCCCCTTAAAAAAACCTATCACTAACCCCCTGAAGATCTCCCTACCTTGAGTCGTCTTCACCCAGCCGAGCCGAATTCTTCATCCAAGCGGAGCAAGAAGATGTCCTCCATCCGGTAGAAGTCTTGATCCAAGCGGCAAAGAAGAGGTCCTCCATCCGGGCGAAGTCTTGATCCAAGGGGCAAAGAAGAGGTCTTCCATCTGGCCGATGTCTTCTTCCAAGCGGCATCTTCTATCTTCTTTCTTCCGGATCCATCTTCATCCCACCGACGCAGAACATCCTCCTTCCCCGATGGACTAAAGACGAATGAAGGTTCCTTTAAGGGACGTCATCCAAGATGGCGTCCCTTCAATTCCGATTGGCTGATAGAATTTTATCAGCCAATCAGAATTAAGGTAGAAAAAAATCTGATTGGCTGATGCAATCAGCCAATCAGATTGAAGTTCAATCCGATTGGCTGATCCAATCAGCCAATCGTATTGAACTCGCATTCTATTGGCTGATCGGAACAGCCAATAGAATGCGAGTTCAATACGATTGGCCTTAACGCTGCTTTTGATGGCTAACGCAGAACTCTAAATCTAGGCGTTGGTTTCTTGTGCAGATATTTTGCAATGGAATGGTTAATAACTGATATTTAATAACTGTTCTCTAAAATTCATGCTACATTTTATTTATTTGGGAACAGTAATACTAACAAATTGGCTTCTGTGCCAAACAATGGGTGTATCTCTCTTGTGACAAAGAATAAGTCATCCAGGATTCTAAAATATTTACAAAAATATTGCCCTACTTTTGTTATCCTTATACAGATTTTCCTGTGAAAACTTTGATGCTCTATCAAGATCTGTTGATACAATTTCCAGGGTTGTTTGTATTACTTTGTGTTTTGTTGTGACTGACTGCTTGTGTGGAATACAGAGTAAATTAGCTGAAATTCATAAAATAATAATGTAATTATATCAAATATAATTTAGATAAATGTATCTGAGAAGAGATTTGTTAACGAGCAGGAAACTTGTGTTTTTTTGTTTTTTTTATTTCTGAGTGTGCAGCTCAGGGGTTTTGTAATATCTCTTCATATTCATTAAACAGAGATTTTTAACTGCCTTTAAGTCAGAAATGTGATGTTTGATACATTCTATTGTTTGTTTGTTTTTGTTGTTTTCCTGTTATGACAGCATATTAGGGTTGTATGTAGTGTTATTTGGTGCTCAGTTTTGCTGGTGCAAATAGCAATATTATATCCTCTGCCTGCTGGAGTGTATTTAATTGTTACAAATAGATCCTTTACCTTTATTTTAGACCAAGCATCCTCAAACTTGGCCTTCCAGAGGTTTTGAAGTACATTTCCCATGATGCTCAGCCAGTATATCAGATGGCTAAGCATCATGGGAAATGCAGTTCCAAAACGTCTGGAGGGCCAAGTTCGAGCATGTCTGTTTTAGATAAATGTTGCAAGCGGCCTCCGTCTTTCGAATACAAAACCTCCCAATGCACACGTCTACTTTATTTTGTCATATTAAAACCACCGCCTACACTGAAAATATGAATATTTTTGTATTTATTAAAGAAATGCTGTGTAAGCAAGAAGCAGCAACCCAGTGGGGGTGGGAGTTACAGATAAAACAAATGTTAATTTTCAATTGTACTCTCTGAGGGCCTGATGACCAAAAACTCACCGGTATGAGGAGAAATCTCACAAAATCTTTGGGGTCTTTTTTGAGCATTATAGGACAATGTACGCGTCTCTCCTTCACACCCAGAGCCCTGAATAGTGAGATAAACAGCTCTCAAGCTAAAATGTGCCTTTCTAAAATAGTTTGAGGGACCTCAAAGTACTGTACTAGATTACTACATTCAAGCAACTTTAAAGTAAATTTACACAGTACTGAATAG